>NW_008330152.1:924148-931887 GCF_000622305.1 Nannospalax galili | reverse complement strand
GTCTGTATTTATTCTCTTTTTCAAAGAAAATGTATTATTTTTATGTGTATGAGTGTATTACCTGCATGTATGTAAGTGCACCTGTGTTGTGCAATGCCCCCGTAGGTCAGAAGAGGGTGTCGGAGTCCCCTAGAATGGGAGTTCCAGATGTTCGTTAGCCACCATGTGGCATTCTGGGAACCTAACTGAGGTCTTCTGCAAGAGCAGCCAGTGCTCTTAACTGCTGAGCCATCTCTCCAGCCCCTGTAATTGTTCTCTTTTGAGGAATAGTCTGGTTTGCTGGGATTGAAAAGATATCCAGCAGCAACTTCCAAAGAAACCACAAGTCTAATGGTTTACTCAGTAGTCACCTGGCAAGGATTTTCTGAAGCACTCCTATATTCCAGACACCACAAAATGAGAAAAGCAAAGAACTGAAGACTCACTTTTAAGTCTCAAAAGCTCAGCCTGAGAGGGGAGATGAGCAATGCAATCACAGGCCCATGGGGAAAGAGGGCCCCAGGTGAGTGTGAAGTGTCTGATGCTGGTGCCAGAAGAACTCTTCAAGTGTTCAAGGTCAGAACAGGAAGAAGATGATCATTCATTTGCCAGTAGATTAAATTAAATTGTGTTGGGCTGCAGATAGGTGGAGAAGGGGTGGGATGGATAGTGTAAGGAGCTATCTAAGCAAAGATATGGAGTTGGGACTTATAAATAGGCTACTCAGTTTGGGTCACACTTCTTGACATGCTCAGAAAATGGTACCTGTCCCCTAAGATGAACCATGGGCAGCGTGTACCAGAATACTATGCCCTTTGTTATCATTAAATGACCTGCTTAAGGGCTGGGCCTGCAGTTTAATGGTAGAGCCCTGGATACCGGGGATTGAAACTAGGCCTGGAGCATGCTAAGCAAGTGCTCTACCACTGAACTCTATTCTTAGGTCTCTTTTCACTTAAAAAATTTTTTTATCATTTTTATTTTACATGTATAAGTGCATTGCCTGCTTGTATGTAAATATACCCATGCCATGCAATGCCCGCAGAGTCCAGAATAGGGTGTTGGATTCCCTGGAACTGGAGTTACAGACAGTTGGATGCTGGGAACCAAACCTGGGTCCTCTGCAAGAGCAGGCAGTGCTCTTAAGCACTCAACCATCCAGATGACTCGACTTATTTTGAGACAGGGTTCCACCAAGTTGTCCAGTCTGGCCTTGAACTTATTCTATAGTCCAGACAGTTCTCGAACTTGAGAGGTTCTTGACTCAGCCTCATTAGTAGCTGAGATTAGAGGACTGTGCCACCAGGCCTGGCTGAAAACAAAACAAATGCTCTTGATGATAGTTTACAAAGAGAGAGTCTGAGGAAACGGCATGCACAAGTTGAAGCAGCTCAGTGAGGCTATGCAGTGCATATGCAGAATTATGCTCTTAGGCTCCCCCCCCCCACAATGTTCTTGTTTAATGAGAAGCTAGAGCAGCATCATGCCCACAGGCGGTCTTTTCCAAGGAAACTACTGAACTCAGCATCAGTCACCTAGAGCCACACAGGTCTAGACCCCAGGTGCGGGCTCTTGGGCTCAGCCCTTCCACCCACAACTCCTCTTTCCCTGGGAGCAGATGGTAGGGAAAGCAGACAAAGCCGGGCAGTCGGAGCAGCAACTTGCTCTTGAACGGGCTGACAGCCCCCCTCTCCCCTCCCAGCCTCACCCTAGGCCGGGAGCGCGTGCTGGGAAGAGGATTAAATCAATGGCAATTCACATCTCTCCAGAAACCGGCTCCCTGATCCGAACTAATAAGCAAATCATTAGTGAATTAGGGCTGGGGAGGGCTTGGTGCAGCGCTCCTTTAACTCCAGCTGGAGGACAGGCGTCAAAGCCCCAGGCCTTTCCCCAGTGACCTCCAAATGATCACACCAAGGAGATTTTCTGTGCTGAAACAACAATCAAGTTCCCCGTACCCCAACTCAGCGAAGCTTCAGAAAGCTTGGAGACTTCTGCAGGCAATTGGGCACATTTCTTCTGACTGCCACTTACTAGAGCCGGTGGCACGAAACCTCTCTTCTCTCTTACCAGACTGCAGACCTTGAATTATTTGCAAGCGGTGAGGACGTAGAGGCCAAGGTGCCCCCCTCCCCCAGCTCCGGGCACAAACTTGGCCCCCTTGCTTATTTCCTGGTGAAAGCCCATTTTCTCTCATTTACATCTAAACTAGCTTTTCATACTATTTTAAAGGCTGCTCCTCCCCTTCTGTAATCTCCCTGCGAATGAATTAAAAGTTGATTCTTGAAACGCACAAATCTTGGGGGCAGTTTCTTTTTCCTTCTTATTTAAATCATACGCTGTTTTGGACTAACCCTTTTATTTCCTCCCAATTATGATTTCTGGTGTGTTTTCCAGAGCTTTACAACATGGCATCTGATTATACACAAAGCCTCAGAATAAAGCCCTGTTTTTCCCTTCATTAACGACACAAAGGATGGCTGTGTGATCCACACAGCACTTTGTGATTTAATGCAGCTTACGGTCTAAATCGCACCCGGCTTGGGCAAAGCAGATTTGGGAGTGAATCAACGCATTTTCTTGCTGCCAGGAGCTCCCTTGCAGATTCCAGCAAATTCTTTCACCACACGGAATTAGCATTTGATTAAGCTCTGCAGACACGTTCAAATTTTTACCACTGAGTCCCGGTAGGGCTGCAGTAATCTGCTGAGTGGGGAGGTACCGAGGAGCAGCCGTCGCTATCTCACCTGTCCCCAAAGGGTCTGCTGCATAAACCATGAAAGTGGTGGGTGATGAATGGCAGATTGACGAAGAGGGTACCTGAAAAATGGGAGAACCTGCCGGGAGGGGGGCGGGCTAGAGGAGATTGATGGTGAGGAACACCAGGTGTGTAATGGAGTTGGAGCCACCCTTTTCATAAACTTGTTCTAGACAATTTTCTTTATCCAGTGTGGTTCCCAAGAGGGCACTTAGATTGCTAGAATTCTTGGACCCAGGAGGAATACGACCTTCAACTACAATGGGCCTGGCTGAAGGAACGAGAAGACCTTTTCCCAACATCTCTGCCCAGCCTCTAGGTCCTCTTTGCCAGCTTTGGTGGAGGCTCCCAGCCACTTCCACCCAGGCGATCTTGAGATTCACTTCCAGGAGGGCTGAGAGTTATACCTCTCAACAGCCTGCGTTTAAAATCTCGTCCATTTTCATTATGAAAATGTGAGAAGTGCAAGTTCAGCAAAACTGGGGCTTTGTACCTAGAAAGCAGGCGTGCCAGCATGGGGGGGGGGGTTTATAAAGGCTTTATTACCACAACTTTGGGGTGATTGCCTCTCTCAATTGAATTATGCAGGTCTTCCCGAACAGGCGACAATAAAAACTTTATAATCTCCCACACCATCACATATTTTGTTCATGCCTCTTAGGTGTCTTATTTTGTTACATTTTCTTTTTTAAACTATTCTATTACTATGGAAATGGGATTAGGTGAAGGTGGTTCTGGGTACCTGTTGAGGCAGTTATCTTTGGGGTGCTCTGATTTTATCCTCTGAGGAAACAGCTAGAGGTTTGGCATGGATGGGACTTGATTAGTTTTGGAGCACGACAGCTGTTTTGAGTTCTCTCTATGGGGAAGTGTTGAGAATGAGAGGGGAAATATCCATTTTAAAGATGGTGAAACAGAGGTACAAAATGCCTTTTTCCCGAAGTCAGCAAACTTGCAACACCAGAAGAAACACCAAAAGGATGAAGAAACTTGTCCTGTCTTCCTAGAGTTCTAAAACCAACATTCTAAGCACCCTTTTGGTAACCTGAGGCCAGGCTGCAGTGACATCTGCTGGCAATGATGGAAGTGGCCCTAGCAGGGTTTTCTGTTGCTGGCGACTGCCAGGCCAGGAGCCGACAGGTCTGTCTGGTCCACAGTGTGGCTCCTAGACAGCTTGATTGAGAAAGAGGGTTGCATCCGCTGCTTCTGTTCCTAATGAGATGAAGAAAATAGGCTGAGCCAGCGAGTAAAGGCTTGGGGGTCCAGATCCCAGTGGCTCCAGATGCCCTCTCTATTCCAAAAAAGTTCAGTTTACCAGTGGTTTGGAGGAAATAGCCACGGTGGGTCTCTTGATTCACTTTGCCAACCAAAGAGGTTCTTAGACTTGGGAGTCCTGTTCTGCTCTCTCCTTTTGCAGAGGGTAAGATTCTCCTTTTTCATGCAAAAGAGGGTGAGGAAGACAGCTGAGAGGGTTCAGAGGAATCCCAGTCAGCTGTCAGCAACTGCAATGAACACAAGCCCCTGAAGGGAGAACATGTCTCTTGGGCACTCCCATGTAGACAACAGCAACCTCAATAGAACAGGGAATTTGGTGGGGTAGATGGTTGAACTTAAGGAAGACCTGAGTTCACAACTAGCTTGTGAACTTGAAAAGTGCCCAGTCCTACCCTGAGCCTTGGTTTCCCTAGTTAAGGAAGACCAATTGTGCTATTGTCCTAGTTCTGTCCCTTGGAGACTTGTCATAAATATGTGTGGCAAATATCAACATCTGTAGAATACAACATTCAACCCAGGGCTGTCAGGCATTCCCGTCCTGGTCTGCCAAACCCATTGCCCAGGGGAACTCTTCTTCTGGGATGTCATTTCTCAGTGACATCCTTGCCTGTGATGAACTGGTTGGGGCTCAGAGGCTCTGTTCAATCATTCCAGAGTCCTCTGCAGCAGCCGTACTCAGTGGTCTGCAGGCCCAATCTGGTTCAGCAAAAACTTATGCGGAAGTGGCAGTCCAATACAGAAATTGAGAATAAGCATTTCAAACTTCTGTATCAATATGTCAGAGTCATTTTATGTCTGTTGAATACAATGATCATTAAAACTTTGGGCTTTAAAAAAATTAATTGTCCCCCCAGTAATTCATTTTTGTTATATTTTATCAAAGATTTGTCCCTGAGAGACTGGGGAAACAAAAACTAAGAAATAACAGGGCTTTCACTACAGACCATTTGAGAAGTGGTGTTTTGTAGGGTACAGCATCCCTCGCTCTGGGACATCATTTGGAAAGCTAGGCACAGCTAGCTACTCTCTCGCTAAATTAAATTATAAACGGCCGCCTGAGAGGCCCCTTCTACACTCATGGCTGGGCTGGCCATGGCTCATGGAGGATATTCATCCAGTTGTTGGTGCTGACTCTACTCTCTCAGCTTCACTGGGCCACTCCTGCCTTCCAGGCTCCAAGATCTCTGTTCCCATCTATCTTTCCATGCTTTGAAAGCTGGGGGAGGAAAAAGAAGCCCTTTCCCAGTTCCCTTTTCTTTCTGCCCTAAGTGAACCTGAGCTAATGGCAGGAGCTATTGAACAGGCAAATGAGCTTTCATGATCTAGTTCATTAGGCTGTGAATCCCTGGGCCCACCATCCAGAGATGTAGCTTAGGCTTGTTTTCTCTCTGTGTTGTCTCAGGGGACTGTCTCTCTGCTAGACCCATTCCTACGGGTTTCTTCACCCAGGTGCATTGCTTTGCCCTACCCGGGCATCAGGCCCACCCCATTGCTGCTGCCTCTGTTAGTCTTGATGCAGCTCCCTTCTCCTATTTCTCTGTGCTGAACTCGTAAGAATTTGGGGCAGGTGGTGCATGGGTGAGTGGGTTGTGACTTCATGCCAGTTGTCTGCTCCCTGAGCCTCACTCCTTTTAGCTGCGTGTTGCATAGAACTCGAAGTCATGTCATGCAGATTGTTAGGAACACGGGCTGTAGTTGAGGTGAGGGAAGACACCAAAATATCATTCGTTACTGAGATCTGATTCTGTCTTCGAATTTTTTGTGGTCTTGGGAAATTAAACCTACAACTCTCATGATCTCACCTGTAATCTGGGGATTATAGTGATTTTCTTCATATGCTTGTCCTAAGATGAAAGGAAATGATGCTGGGGTTGCGAGGGGCAGGGAGTGACACACCAGCCACTCCAGAGTTCCCAGCACTGTCCCTTTCCCTCCCACTCCAGAGGCTGGTCACATCAGGCTTTTCCTGTCCTGCCTTTGCCTTTGTAGGTTTCTTCTCTGGGAAAGGCTCCTTGGCATTTTGTCTAGGCAAAGGGGTACGTTATTCTCATGCAGGGTGGGAAGTATGTGTTTGTGGATGACTGCACACGGGTGGGTCCCTGTCACTCCCATGTCACGTGACCCAAACTGGCAAGGTCCAGGCACTGTTCCTTCCATGGGGCATTGTCAGGCAGTTGCTCAAGGGCAAGCTGGGTCAGGAGACTCCAGCAACAAGTTCAATGGCGTGCACCCGCTGACCACTTCAGTCACTCAGCGTTTTACTACTTTCAAGCTTTGAAATGACTTCACTTCCAAGATTGCCTAGAGCCACTATATTTTCCAAGTACACAGACAATCACTTTTCTTGTACGTTACTAATTTTATAAATTATATTTGGTTATGTTTTCCTTCTTTCTTTTTCTCTCTTCAGGTTTTTTTTTTTTTTTTTTTCCTAGTAGAAAATTCTCCACACCACAACCTTTTACCTTAGTCAGCCTGCTTGGGTGATTCAAACATTTAAAAATAATGAAATAAATATGATCCAGAGGAAGAGTAGCAATAAATCAAGCCATTATATTAATTATTGTCATGATTGGTGTTCTCTAGAGCTGAAAAACAATAGAGATAATGCATATTTTAACACCTATTTAATGTCAAACCGAGTGCTTTTAAATCTGCTCTGCATTTTATTTGACTCTTTCCTCAGAAAAGTCACCCAAGCCACTGATAATTCTAGAAAACCTAATTGAGATCTACCAAGCAGCTGCTAAATGCTAAGCTCACAGTGGGATATCATCTGGCGTTTCCCATGGCGTGTTAGGGTACAATGGAGGGTGATGACAGGTGCCTATTGCATGGCTCCTCTATTAGTTACTTTTCTTGTTGTCATGACAAGATAAATGATAAAAGCAACTTAAAGAAAGAAAGGTTTATTTTGCTTCACAATTTGAAGGTACAGCCTATCATGGTGGCAGGAGCTCACATGAGGTGTCTGGTCACACTGTATCAGGAGACAGAGAGTTATGCATGCCGGGTCCGCTTCCTCTTTTTCATTCGGTCCAGGACCCCAGGCCCATGGAGATGGGGCCACCCACTCAGGGTAAGTTTTCTCCCGTCACTTTAGACGTCACTGATACACCTAGATACCTGGTGCTACAGTGATTCTAAATCCAGTCAAGTTGACAATGAAGATAGAATAACCATCCCTGTTCCCAGCCCCATGCCCCAGCATGCATTGCAGTAGCTGCTCTCTTTCAATAAAGCTTGGATGTTTACGGCCACTCTCTGGTTGTTCCAGGTACTAGGGCTGCAAGACAAATTACTTTCAAACTTAGGGGCCTGAAACCATTTATTAAATACTCATAGATCCTGCGTGTTGGCAACTGGGATGGAGCGTAACAGAAATGCCTTGTCTCTGCTTCAGGATGTCTGGAGTGTCACCCAGAAGGCTGGGTGTCTGAGGTCTGGAGTCATCAGAAAGCCTGTGCACTCGCAGTATCTGATAGTTGAGGTTGGCTGCCAGCTGAGTCCTTGGCTGGCCTCTGCATGTAGCCTGGGCTTCTTCATGAAACAGTGACTAGGTTCCAAGGATGACTGATAACAGAATCAAGTACAAGCTACATACTTTTTATGACCTAGCATTAAAGCTTTCACAATGTCATTTTATTTATTTATTTATTTATTTATTTATTTATTTATTTATCTTTGTGAGACATGGTCTCCCTGTAGCCCCAGCTATCCTGGAACT
>NW_008330152.1:902951-923583 GCF_000622305.1 Nannospalax galili | reverse complement strand
AGTATAAGGTATATGCTTTTTTTGTTTTAGCATTAAAGCTTTCACAATGTCATTTTATTTATTTATTTATTTATTTATTTATTTATTCATTCATTCATTCATTCATTTTTGAGACAGGGTCTCCCTGTAGCCCCAGCTGGCTTTGTAGACCACACTCAAGCTCACAAAGATCCACCTGCTTCTGCCTCCCCAGTGCTGGGATTAAAGGAGTGGACCACTATGCTTGGTGCTTCATTTATTTTTTGAGATGGGTTCTCTCTCTATGTAGCCCAGACTAGACTAGAACTTGAGACCTTCCTGTATCAGCTGCCCAAGAGCTGGGATTTCAGGTGTGCGAGTTGAGGCCAGACATGTAGAGAGTCCTTTCCACTGAACATTTTTGGTAGGAGTAGTCATACAACATGGACCCCACCTTTTTATTTTTATTTAAATTTAGTGTGTTGGGGGCACATGTGCCATGGTGCATGTGTGGAGGTAAGAGGACAACTTTTTCTTCCAACATGTGGGTCCAAGGGATTGAACTTAGGTCGTCAGGCTTGGCTGCAAGCATCTTTACCTGATGAGCTACCTTGCAGGCAAGTGGATTCTTCCTTTTGATGGGAAGTGCAAGGTGCTAGAAGAATGACACCATAACACAGGCATTATTGGAAATGATAATCAGCTGCACTGGGACTATCTTCAGTGAAGCCTGGTTTTCCCTTCCAGTCCATAGCTGCTGGTGATGGTTTTTCTCTGGAGGGAACAGAAACTTGAACCGTCACCCCAATAGCACTCTACAATAAAGAGTGGGCTTTGAACAAAACATCTCTGCAAAGTGCTACTTCTGCTTTTCTATTCAGAATGCTCTGTGAGCAATCCCTCCCCGTGCCTAGATGCATGATGCTTAGGCTTTGCTCAAGAGTATTCACCATGTCAGATGGCTGAGCCAGAGGAGCAAGGGAGAACCAGCTTCCACAACTTTCTAGACCTTTTCCATGCAATAGAAATATAAATGAGCCACATAAGTAATTAAAATTTTTCTAGTAGCCGCCTAAAAAAATAAACGAGAAACAGGTGGCATTAGTTTGATTAATATATTTAGCCCTTTAGACCCTCACTATTTTCCATTTCGTTTTATACCTGGTCTGTGAAATCTGGTGTGTATTTCCTATCCACTGGCAGCATTTCCTATCCGGAGTAGCCTCAATTCAGGTACTCAACAGCCTTGTAGCACTATGGCCTGGGGCATGGAATGTCCCAATCGTTACAAAAACTAATTCCAGCTCTTCAGGAGGGGAGGCTGAGACAGGAAGAATTCCACAACTTTGAGGCCAGTTTTGGCTACATAGTGAGTTCTAGGCCATCCTGGGCTACAGTGTGAGACCCTGTCTCAAAAAACCAAAGGAAAGAAAAAAGCATGGGCCATTGAGATGGCTCAGTGTGGTAAAGGCACTTGCTGCCAAGCCTGACAAATTGAGTTTGATCCCTGAGATCCATATGGTGGAAGGAGAGAACCAACAAATTCTCTTTGACCTCCACAAATCAGTGGTGGCATGTGAGTCCCCCACACTTACACACATGCACACATACCCCCCACAATAAGTAAATAAATGTAATGAAATTTTGAAAAAGCATAAAACAAAAAGCCAGAAAACTTGTATTCGTCATTTCTGGTCTACAGTATATTTGCTATGCTGAAAGACGTGAGGAATAATCCTAGATGTATTTGAATGTCATGTATCAGAGTTACCCCTGAAAGTTGAATGTAAATTGAATTTTGTAGAGTTAAATGATGCTTAAACTCACCAGGAGGGCTGACTATTTAAAAGGAAACTAAAGCATACTGAAAAAACATTTTATCTGGAGTTTCCAATTTACAAAAATGTGAGAATGATCATAGTACAAAGGACAGCTGACTACTCTGTTTTCTTATTCACATTTTTTTGAGACCGTTTTCACTCTGTAGCCTAGACTGGTCTAGAACTCACTATACAGACCCCATCTCAAACTTACAGTGGTCCTCCTGTCTCAGTCTCTTGAATGCTGGGATTACAAGCATTGAGCCATCACATCCAGTTTCAGAGTCATATATTTTTAACATTTTACATTTCATCTCATTTGTGCATCTTCTTTCTGTATCTACACACACACACACCATACACCTCACATGTAAGTACACCTATAGTCAGCCTTCTGTATCTGTGGACTCATTCTCTATGGATTCAAGCAACTATGGATTAATGTAGTTAGGGGGCCTCCTTATGTAGCTCAGTTGGTAGAGTGCTTATTTGCCCTGCACAAGGCCCTGGGTTCCATCTTTAGCTGGGTGTAGTGGTACACTCCTGCAATTCCAGAACTTGGGAGGTGGAGGCAGGGGGATCAGACATTCAAGGTCATTCTTGGTTACATGATGAGTTCAAGGTCATTCTGGGCTACATAAGACTCTGCCCCCAAACAAAAACAAATATAAAGGGGCTGGAGAGATGGCTCAGTGGTTAAGAGCACTGGCTGCTCTTTCAGAGGACCCAGGTTTGATTCCCAGCACCCACAGGTAGGCTCACAACCATCTATAACTCCAGTTCCATGGGATCAGAAGCCCTCTTCTGATCTCTGTGGCAATGTACAACACAGCTGCACTTACATACATGCAGGCAATACACTCATATACCCACAATAAAAATAATAAAAAGCAAAAAATATAAAAACAAATGAAAAAACACAAACAATAACAACCAAAACCAAAATTGAGCTAGGCCTGGGATGGTTGTGTTGGAACCCTAAACTGTAAAACAATATAAGAACCATTTACATCACATTTACATTGTATTAGGTATTCTAAGTAGTCTGGAGATGATTTAGAGTGCAGAGGAGGATGTGGGTAGGCTATATGCAAATACTACACCATTTAATATAAAGGACTGGCGCGTCAGAGGATTTGGTATCTGTGGGGAGTCCTGGGAGCAATCCTCCACAAATACCAAGGGATAACTATATATAATCTTTTTCTGTATTGTTCGAGGATATGCTCTTGTCTTCATTAATTTGGGTGCCTTATAAACCAAAGAAACTGATTTCTTACCATTTTGGAGGCTGGAAAGTCTGTGATCTAGGCATTAGCATATTCAATAGAGACGGACTGCTTTCTACTTCACAGAAGGCTGTTTGTTTGCTGTAACCTCAAGTTGCACCATTGGTCTTTTGTAAGGGCACTAATCCTTTATGGATCAGGGTACCAAAAGATTCTGTGTCTTGTGAGGACCCACTTTCTAGCTCCTGCTGTGTCTTCACACGATAGAATCAACATGCTAGCCCCCCTGGGGCCTCTTTTGTAAGGGCACTAATCTCATTTATGGAGGCTCCACCCTCATGGCCTTGCCACCTCCTCCAAAACCCTACCTGCTTATACCATCACCTGGGGAGGCTGGATTTCAGCATGAATTCGGGGTGAGGAACACAGACATTCAAACCATAGATGTTGCATGTATGAGGACTTTCTGTTCTTAAATACCTCAGTATCTCCTAAGAACATTCTATAACCACAGCGCAGTCATCAACTTCAAGAAATTTGTTACCAATACAAGGTTGCATGTTGATCTATAATTCATATTCTAATTTTTTCAGTTGCCCCATTAATGTTTCCGATAGTGTTTCTCCCTCTGTGTTTAAGATATAGTCTGATATCACTTGTCTCTTTCGTTTTGTATGTGGAACATTACCTGGCCAATTATTACTATTTTTAATTTTTTAAAAAGTATTTTATTATTTTTATTTTATGTGTATGAATGTATGTATTGTCTGAATGCATGTAAGTGCACCCATATAGTGCAATATGGAGGCATTAAGAAGAGGGCATTGGATCCCCTGGAACTGGAGTTACAGACAGTTGTTAGCCATCATGTGGGTGCTGGGAATCAGTCCTTGGTCCTCTGCAAGAGCAGTCAGTGTCCTTACCGCTTAGCCATCTCTCCAGCCCATGAGGACAATTATTTTAAAGGGAAGAATTATTTACGAAGTGAATTGTATCTCCACCCGCACCTGTTCCAGTGCATCTATTTTGTCAGTTTGAAGTTTTGACATATTGGATTTTCCTACAGGCAGGCCACTACTGTTTTTAGCAAACTGTGTGTGAGATAACATGCTTCAGCAGCCCCTGAGCTATCTTTTTCCAGTTTGGGGTTTGGGGTAAAGCCTCAAACTGCAGTTCTAAGAAAAGAACCCCTACGAACTCAGCCCTTCTTAACCCCCCGTGACACTCTCACAAGCCGATCACACGCCCATCACAAGCCGGCAGTCTGCTGGAGGGATCCAGCCACAGTCCTGGCACCGTTTTACAACCCTGTGTGGGGTCTTGCAGATCCCCTTATCTTTCCTAGCCTCCTCGGGGGCTTTCATGCACATGGCAGGCCCACCAAGAAGGCGCACAGCTGCTGGTTGGTGCTGGCTACAAAGCTGGCTTTCCTACTCTGTGATTTAAGACCAGTCTCCTCTACAAGTTCACATAAACCAGGCAAAACTTCTCTAAACTCCCAGGAGACCCAGACCAGTTCTCCTGTTTGTTCAAGGACAGATCACAATAGAAGGAAACCCTAAATTAATAGTGACAGTCATTAATACAACCTGCTTGGTGGCAGGGAGATCACAGATCCGAGGGCTAGAATACTGGTGATGGGACCGCCCCCATTGGCTTTTTGGTGGGCCTTGAACTTGCTGGAAAAGGCCAGGCCTACACACAAGATCCTGTAGCCATGGCAACAGGCTCTTGCTCAGCAAAAACACATAAAGATGATTCATTTTGTTTTCCTTTCCTTTCTTTCCACCCAAATTTTCATGTGGGTTGGAATCTATTTTTAATTTTTTTCCTTGGAAGAGAGGCTATTTTTGATTTTTGTTACCTCCTTCCTGGGGACCTGCCAGGCCTCCCTGTGAGTGACCTAGGGAAGTGGGCCCCACTGGGCCTGCAGCCCTAGAACGTCTCTGTTTTTTTCTGGGGTGGGAGGAGGGGGGACAAGGTGAAATGTGATGGGCTATGGTGCAGGAGTGCTCCTGGTAGTCAAATGGGGACCTTAAAGTCTTCTCCCCAAGCTGGGATTTCCTCTCTCCAACTCCCATTATATTGTCTCTAGGGCTCATGGTAATCCTGCTTTCAGTACCTCTAGCTCTTCTTCCAGCATGACAAAAATGACAAAACGTGTTTTCTTATACGTGTGTGTATGTGTGTGTGTGTACGCGCTCATGTATGTGTGTGTACACGCTCATGTATGTATGAGTGCACATGCCCATGCATGTGCTTGTGGAGGCCAGAGGTCGACTTCAGTGCCTTCCTCTACTGCTCTCCACATCATTTTTTGAGACAGCATCTCTCTGAACCTGGAGCTCACTGTTTGGCTAGAGTGACTGTCCAGTGAACCCCTAGGATCTGCCTGTCTCTGCCACCCCAGCAGTGGGCTTACAGAAATGCACTGCCATGCCAAGTTTTCTAAGTGGGTGCTAGGGATTCCAACTCGGGTCTTCATGCTTACATGGCCAGCACTTTACCCACTGAGCTGTCTTCCCAGCCCAAGAATGCATTTTCTCTTCTGATCCCTGACATAGCTAGGAGTGGCGGTGTGGACTTGCCTGCCTGTATCAGCCTCTAAGGGAATAGTCTGGCCAACTAAGGAAGGGCAGAAGTGATACTCACACTGCCACTTCCAGGGCTAGCTCCTGAAGTGTCTCTGGTGCCCTCCCCTCTGCGTCTTTGCTCACATCTAACAGGGGCATGGAGAGGACCTGTTAGAGAATAGGAGGCTATTGGATGACATTGGAGCCACACCACCAGAGCTTCCAGTTCTGTCAGCTGTAAACGTGAACAGATGATAAATGCACCACCTCTCTATTTCCTCTAACTTCCTAATGAGATTTCCCATTTCCTTCAATTATGAACATAGACCACTAACCACGGTGGCCTCCACAGAACCCAAGCCCGTGTCTCCCATAGAAATCACCAATGTTTCGTCTCATATTACCGTGGTTGCACAGATCTCAAAATATCATTTTCAATTATAACTTCTTTGAAATTACAGTAGTTATTAGGCCAGCCACTCTATCTTATTAATTACTGTGTTAATAAAGAAACATATATATTACAATATCACAGTGGTGGTTTTTTTTAATAACTACATTTCAGTGTAATTGGGTTTCTTTATAATTGTATTTTGTTTGTGCATTTGCAAACCATCTGAGCTGCAACCTGTGAGTGATATGGTTTGAATACAGTTTGTCACCTCTAAATCTCATGTTAAAGTTTTCTTACCATTGTGGGAGTGTTAAGAGGTGGGGTGTGTCGCAGGGAATTAGGTTGTTAAGAAGGACTGCTATCTTTATTATGAGAGTGGTTGTTATAAACACTTTTTGTTCTGTCTCTTCCACACATGACTGCTTATCCTTATGTGGGACCTCTTTACCAGACACCACTAACCTCATGGACATCTCAGTCTCTAGAACCATGAGTCATTTCCATTTATAAATTATTCAGTCTCAGGTATTCTCTTATAGCAACAGAAAACAGACTATGATAACAGGTCTCACCAGACTGCCAAAGGGTCTGTGGCATTAAAGAGAGAGAGAGATCTTGGCAGCTTGTCCCTGAATCACCACGTGGTACTGCTGTATGTTTTTAAATTTGATGCCAAAATTCCACTCTTGTCCATCTGACCTCAGCTGGTAGCTTTTTCAGATGCCCCCATGGTCTTGTCTTTTCTGTAGCTCAGCCTATAGATGCATCTGTGTAGAGGTGATGTGCTAAGAAGTCGTTTTCCTCAGCCTACAAACATTTTAGGTCTGTGCTGTTCAATAGTCACTGGTCATAAGTGGCCACTGAGCACTTGAAATTGCCTAACATGGGGCTGGAGAGATGGTTTAGTGGTTAAGCGCACTGGCTGCTCTTGCAGAGGATCCACCTGGTGGGTAACAACTGTCCATAACTCTAGTTCCAGGGAATATGACACCCTCTTCTGACCTCTGTGGCTATTATACACACGTGGTACACTTACATTCATGAAGACAAAACACTCATATGAATATAATAAATAAATAGCCTAATGTGACCAAGGAACTAAGTATTTATTAGTGTCTACTATGTAGTGTTCCATCATTGTTTCTCAAACATTAGTGTGCTTCAGGGTCAAGTGGAGGGCCTGGTTAAAACAATGCTGGGAAACCGGGTGTGGTGACACATGACTGTAATCCCAGCACTTGGGAGGTGGGGGCAGGAAAATCAGAAGTTCAAGGTCATCCTCGGCCATATAGTGAGTTCAAGGCTTGCTAAGGTACTGAGACAGCCCCCCCACCATCTCCAAACCAAAGACAAAATAAAGACAAGAACAACAACAAAACCAGTCTGGGCTGGGCACAAGAATCTACCTAACTAGGTCCCAGGTATTGATATAGCTGCCAGTTGATCCCTTAACTTATTGTTTTGGGTCAGCAAAGCCTTTACTGTCGGGCTCTGTCCTGTGCATAACAGTTGTTTAGTAGGCCTCTACCTGTTCTATGCCAGTACCGATTCTCTTTCCCAGTTGTCACAACCCAAAATGTCTGCAGACGTTGCCAAATGGCCTGTGGGAAGCAAAATGCCTACCCTGCCATCCATTAGAGAACTATCTTCCTAGACACACAGAAAGATCTCTCATTTTGTTTCCCAGCAGAGTCTGAGCATATTACTTTAGAAAACATAACCTGTCTTTAATTTAAATCTGAGCTTCGTTTCTTCTTATGTCAACTCTAAAAGTACCAAACAACATGTAAGAGTAGGTTGAAGGGTTTTAAAAAATGTTTTTTCCTTTCATAAAGAATTCTCTCTCTCTCTCTCTCTCTCTCTCTCTCTCTCTCTCTCTCTCACACACACATACACACACACAAATAATTAGTCATGTCTATCTATGGCTGCGTATTTCTTGGGTGCTGTCCTAGTCTGTTTTGTGCCGCTGTAACACAATACTACAGACTGAGTAATTTATAAAGAATGGAAGTTTATCTGGCTCATGGATCTGGAATCTGGGTAGTTCCATAGCATGGCACTGGCAGCTGGTGATAGTCTTTGTGCTGTGACATAAGAAGAAAGGACAAGTTAACACATGAGTGATAGAGAGGAAATTAGGTCAAACTCTCTCTCTCTCTCTCTCTCTCTCTCTCTCTCTCTCTATATATATATATATATATACATAACTCAGTCTTCAGTTAACTAACCCAGTCACAAGATAACAACACTAATCCATTCATGACAGTGGGGCATTTATGACCTAATTTCTCTTACTGATTACCTTCTCTTACTGGTTGCCCTTTTCTTTTTCTTTCTTTCTTTCTTTCTTTCTCTCTCTCTCTCTCTCTCTCTTTCTTTCTTTCTTTCTTTCTTTCTTTCTTTCTTTCTTTCTTTCTTCTTTTTTTTTTTTGAGACAGGGTCTCCTGTATCCCAGGCTAGCCTCTAACACCATATGTAGCCAAGGATAACCTTAAACTTCTGATCTTCCTGCCTCTGCTTCCCAAGTGCTGAGTTCACAGGTATGCATCACTACATTCAGTTTTATTGGATATTGGAATTGAACCCAGGGCCTCATGCATGCCAGGTAGGCATTCTATCAACTAAAGCACATCATCAGTCCCAGTCTGGCCTCTTGACGCTGTTACAATGGTTACCTTCCTTGGCTGGTGCACTGTCCCTCCTTGGTCCCCAGTCCCCTCCCCCCTACATTTCTTTTCTTCCTCGAGTCTATTTTTTCTTTCATCCTTTTATCTCTTACTTTCTGCCTTTTTCTCTTCCAGACTCTTCCCTGCCCTCCTGCTGGTCTTCCTGCCCTCATCTTTTTCCTGCTTTGTCCTCTGCCCTCTTCTCTCACAGCCCTCCTTCCTGTGATCCCCTCCCAGCCCCTTCCCCTCTCTGCTCTTCTTCCCCTTTCCCTTCCCCTTTCACCTCGCTCCTCCCTCTGCTCCCCCTGCCCCCCCCACCTCCTCCGCGCTCTCTGCTTTCCCACCCTCTTTGCTTTATTTTCCATCTCTGTTTTTTTTTTCTGTCGTCTCTGGCTATGTCTACTCCTCTTCTCTTTTTAATCTCTGCTCTGTGTTTGTCTTGAGCTGGCCAAGTTTGGCCTCTGGCCTTAGACAGTCTCAGCTCCCTCTCTAAGCCTCAGTCTTGCCCCCTCCAACTCCAGCCCCACCCTTGCATGACAGCAGTTCCAGCACCGCTCAGTGTGGCTCAGAATGGGAAGATTTTTATAAGTTTGGAGAAGAAATGAACAAGCAGGATTTCGTGGGCCCCATGCTAGATTCAGGTGAGGCCACCAATCAGGAGATGAGCAGGAATTAGTCAGTGCTTCTTTTAAATTAAGCATTTAGAAATAGTTGTTATTCTGTTCTAGAGGGTAAGGAACAATCCATGTCGGTGGGACAACTGCACGTGGCTTGGCATTTGTCCTGTAAAGAAGTCAAACATGTCAGAGGCTGACATTCTCATATGGAGGTGACATTAAACAAACAAGGTGGCAGGGAACTCTTTAAATCACCTGCAATATTGCAAGCAGTCAATCAATAGCTGTGACAAGCCCGGGCCACACACTCACCATGACCGCTGGGCTTTGCTTCTCAAAGGAGCATGCTTGACAGGAACGAAGCTGCTAATTTGGGGCACTGTGTCTCCCTACCTTGGCTTTTCCCCACCGTTAGTGTAGTTTAAAAAAATGACCTTTTTAAAAGACCCAGGCTGAAGATTATTTCTACTGGCAGCTGAGTAGGTGGGATTACTTGGAAATATCAGATTGTAGACTAATATTTCTGTTTTCAGCTGCTTGTTTGGGCTGGTATGAAAGGCACTAAGTCACACATGGTCTGTCCCACTCTATTTAAATCCTTATTTATGAGAGTGAAGACCGGCTGGAGGAGCCCACAGGAGGCTTGTTCCCAAAGGAGATCAAGAACCATTGTGAATTCCTTGCCCATGGTACAAGGCAGATTGTTCCTCTTTCCAAGGTAGGAAACAGCATTCAAATCTGAGTGATCCTGACAGACACGGTAAGAATTGGGGGCTTAGATTTATGCTAAGTTATTGGCCATTAATATTAGAAAGTCACCGTCAGGTTGGAGGTGAGATTCAGAGATTGAGCATTTGCCTATTATGTGAAAGTCTTTCGCTCTATCCCCTGCACTTAGAGGCAAAAACCAAAGCCCTTTCTACTCAGGTTTCTGTCCATGGAGGAGGATATGCTTGAGAGGACCAACTAACCAAGGCTGAAGAGTAAGATGGGTAGGGAAAGTGTCACATACCAAAGGTGGTGGGGACAGGGGCTGGCACCAAACAGATTTTTCTCTGATATCCCAGAACACCACAGGAGCTGTTCTCCAACATGGAGCCAGGTGTGCTCAGTAACAAGTCATCATAGTGGAAGGTGACAACCTAACCCTCAGATGCAGCAATGTAAGGCCTGGCAGGGATGTCATTTCTCAGAGATGGGAAGTCAGGGACCGGCAGGAAGTGAGTCAGTGTAATGAACACTTTGGGATGATGGCAGGGAGGCCTATATTTTGGTTGGTGGTCTCTCAAAGTATTTTAAGGTCTGAAGAGTTTCAGGTGACATCTCCCCAGCATTGAATGTCCTCTCTAGGGGCCTGTTGCCTCTGCTTGAATGTCTTCTGCACAGAACTCTCAAATGAACACTTGCTTCAACCTCAGTCAGCCCCAAAAGTGGGACCCAGGTCTCCTCACTCTTCATAGCTCTTAGGGCTCCAAACACAAGGTAAGGAAGCACAAACTGTCTTAGTTAATTTGTGATGCTGTAACAAAGCACTTGAGGTCAGAGTAATTTATCAACAGTGGTGGTTTATCGTTCACAGTTCTGGAGGCTGGAAAGGCTAGGATCAAGGCACTGACACTTGCTACCTTCTGGGTAGACCTTATGTAGCAGAGAAGCAGAAGACAGTATACTTCCTAGAAGGTTCTACCCTTATGATTTAATCATCTTCTAAGGGCTTCAACTCTTCCAAACGAAATTATTTTGTTTTTAAAGAGCTGGTATGTGTGGCCCTGTGAGATGGCTCAGTGGGTACAGGTACTTGGCCACCAAGTCTAATGACCTGAGTTCAATCCTTGGAATCCACATGGTATAAGGAGAGAACTGACTCCACAAAGTTGTCCTCTCATTTCCACACATTCACTATGGCATGGGCACAATCACACACATAATAAACAAATGTATAAAGTAAACTTTTAAAACATTCAATATTTGTATTTTAGGAAACAGAAAAAAGCACAAGAAACAAAGAACAAAGTCATCACCACCGTAAGTTGTTTACATTTTCATGAGCCTCACTTCTTAACACTATCACATTGGAGCAGGACATGTTGACACATGCCTGTAATCTCAACAACTGGGGAGGCTGAGGCAGGAGGATCAGAAGTTGGAGGCCAGCCTGGGCTACCTAGTGAGTCCACAGACAGCCTCCATAACACAGTGAGACTCTGTCTCAAACTAAAAATAAAAATGGATGAGGATATAGTTTAGAAGTAGAATGCTTGCCTAGCATACATAAGGCCCTGGATTCCATCCTTAGCACTGCAACAACAGCTCAAAGTAAAATAAACAGACATAAAGAAAGCAAAACACTATCCCATTGGCTGTAAACTTTCAAAACATAAATCTGGGGTGACATGTTTAGACCATAGTGACATTGCATTCCTCTTTCAGATGACATTGTTTTACATATTTGGAAAACATGTTTGTATTCTCCATGTCTCTTTTCTTTCAGCATAAACGATTTCCAGTGTCATCTGCTGATTGTTAGATCCTTGTAACCTTTCACGGTTGCTACTGTTCTTCTTTGGATACATTCTAGTTTCTCAGTGTCCCTGATCAATGCACACATCTCTTGTCTCAGGCAGCTAATGCCATGTAACAATCGAAAACAAACATCCCAGGGCCAGTAAGCAGTAAGCTGACTGGGCCAGCTTATTCAAGGTAGGCTTGGTTGGACAATTTTGTAGGTCTTGTGTGAACTCCCTTGCATTTCTGGGGGCAGCTGATCCAGGCTGGGTCACTCAGTCTATACTAGGTACAATTCTTGTCCTCCCAGGTTAGTGTACTATCCAGTTTCTTCATCATGAGGACAATTTCCCAAGATAAACTATTATTTATTTCTGCATATGTGTATATACCTCTGTGTGTATGTACATGTGTGTGCAGGTGCCCAGAGAGGCTAGAAGAGGGTCAGATTCCCTGGAGCTGGAGTTACAGGTGGTTGTGAGTTGCCTGAGGGGGTGCTGGGAAACAAACTTGGGTCGTCTGCAATCAGAGTAAGTAATTTCTGAGCCATCTCTCCAGCTCCATGAGAAACAATTTAAAGGACTTGTTTTGGCTCATGGTTTCAAAGGTTTCAGTCCGCAATCAACTGGTTCTATTGTTTCTGGAACATGGTAAGGCAGAATGTCGTAGTGGAAGGGGGTGGCAGAGTAAGTTGCTATGTCATTGTGGCCAGGAAGCAGAGAGAGATGGAGAGGTAACTAAGAAAAGATACCCTTCAAATGTATACCCTCAATTGCCCTATTTCCTCTAGGTGTCACCTCCAGAAGTTGTCACAGCCTTTTAAAGTGCCATTAAATTCTGAATCCATCAGAGGGTTAGTCCACTGAAGAAGGCAAAGAACTCATGATCCAATCACCTCTGAATGATCCATCCAAGAGCTGGGACCCAAACCTTCCACATGAGCTTTTTTTTGGGGGGGGGACATTTCATATCCAAGCCATCACAGCCAACTTTAGAATGGTTTTCCCCTAAGGATGACAGAGATGACAGATGCAGAAGATAGAAAGTCCACTTGTAGAAGTGTTTTTCTAACTTTCTGGCCATGTCATGACTGCTAACAGAAGTCATATGGCCAAACTTAAGGCTAAGTAGAGGAAGGAGGATTCTGACTCCTTGGTGGGAGAACCTTTAAAGTTACATGTCAAAAGGTGTGGGTTGGAGGGCTGAAGAAGTGGGGCCATGTGATGGTTAGTTTTGTCAGCTTGGCACAATATAGAATCACCTGAGAGAAGAAAAGATTCTCAATGAGGGATTGTCTAGATCAGGTCGGCCTGTGGGCATGTCTAGGGGTCGGGTGGGTTATCTTGATTACCTTGATATACTCGGAAAAGCCCAGCATGAAAGTGGATGACATCATTCCCAGGTTTTGGGCTCTGGACTGTATAATAGTAGAGAAACTAGCTGAGCAAAAAGCATACATGGATCCATTTCTCTCTCTTCTTGACTCTGGATGTGATGTGACTAGCTGCTTTATATTCTTGCCTTGAGTTCCCCACAATGATGGACTTTAACTTGGTATTGTAAGCCAAGTAAAATCTTTCTCCCTTAAAATTGCTTCTTTGTCAGGATGTTTTATCAAAGCAACAGAAACGTTAACTAGGACAGACTGCTAGTATGCCTACTGTAGGTTTGATTGGATCAGATCAGAAGAGAGATGAATTATTTCCTCTTTTTTCTGAACATTATATTTCTATTAATTCAATCGAAGATTTAATGACCCTTTTAAGTAGCCAGACTGATGGCTTCCAGCAAACTTGCTGTGAAGTAGAAACTGAAAGTTTTTATACATGCTTGCCAACCTCTGGACCTGTGCCATTGACCTCATAGAGCCGAATGCAGAACATTCCATTTATTCCCATTCAGTTCTATCTTGATGGCACCAGGTCCCCCAAATATTTAGGTATGATGGAATCTATATCCTTTCTTCTTTTGTGTCTTATATCATCTGCAATTTTCATTATGATGTCACCAGGGATCTTATTGGTGTCAATGATAACAATACTGTATTGACGTGATAAAGATAAATCGAGCCCTATGTCCTACCGTCAGACATTGTCCTCTACATTGCCAGGGATGCATTATTCGGCTTTCCTTGTGTCTGGCATATTAAAAATCAGAAATTCATCTAATGTATTCACCATCCACTTTCTATTTGTATATCTTGTCCCCAGGGATGTGAAAAGACGTAGGATTTAGTGCGGAGGCGGGATAGTGTCATTCTGGAATGAGGATGGGGAAGAGAGAGAGAGACAGGTCCCTAGATAGGAATGTGTATGGGAGGTATAGGTGGGTACCAAGTCTTCAAGTAGGCACATAAAGATACATGACAGCCATGGAAGACGAGGGACCGTGAGAGACAGGCGGCCACTAAGGGCTGCTGGGTTCATATTAAGAAGAATCTTAGATACCAGGATAAGGACTTTGGATTTTTTTCCAATGGATGATTCCTTTTAGAAATTTCTTCATTACCTGTATCTGGCTGGCTGGAGAGCTTTGATTCTGAAGTGACACTGGAAGCCATAGGACAGGAGTAGCTTGGGCTTCTGATCACAGCATACCCTAGCAGTTGTGCCATGATTGCTATGGATTGCTTTTGTGTTAGGGAGAAATTCAGTCCTTTCTGTGTTATGCTGGCTTTCTCTTATAGCCAACACAGTCTTAGCCCATACAGATGGGCAGGAAACCAAAAGATGAGCCATTTGTTCTTCTATTTAGTCTACTAAGGTTTTGCTAAGAAGCAAAGAGCACAGTGCTGGGCCATGGAGACCCACAGGTGGATTCTGAAGCGGGGGGGAGGGGAAGAGCAGCACCAGTGCTGAACACCACCTACAAAAGTCAGACATAGTCATGATGTACAGAGGAGAGCAATGCTGGCGTGAGGCTCCTGACTGTCTCTGTGCCTGCTTGAAAGGCAAATGTGACCTGACTGTGGTGGTTAATACTGTTAACTTGACAGGATCTAGATTCAAGGAAGAGATGAATGAGCCTTTGGGCATGTCTGTGAGGGATTATCTGCACTGGGTTAATTGAGGTAGGAAGACCCGTCCTAAATTTGGGTGGCTCCTTGCCATGGGGTGAAGTCCCAGATTGCATACAAAGGAAAAAGCAAGCTGAGCGCTAGCAGTCATCTCTCTCTGCTTCCTGACTGCAGACACAGTGTAACCAGCTGCCTCACACTCCTGCTGCTGTGAACCAAAAGAAACCTTTACTTTCTTAAGTTTCTTTTGTCAGATATTTTGTCACAATGAAGAAAAGAAACTAATATATCCAACAAAGCAGTTACACGTGTACTTAGGGGTACATGGAATTTTGTGATGCTAATCTCTCCT
Source organism: Nannospalax galili (assembly GCF_000622305.1). Lineage (NCBI taxonomy): Eukaryota > Metazoa > Chordata > Mammalia > Rodentia > Spalacidae > Nannospalax > Nannospalax galili. The sequence continues at coordinate 908,450 of NW_008330152.1, read as the reverse complement.
GAATCACTTTACTCTGGCCATCTGCTGTCTCTGATCCTTGTCAAGTGGGTCATTACCTCAAGTTACAAGATGTTAGAATCTTCCTAGAGTACAAGGATACTGTTCAAGATAAACTTGTCTCCTTGAAACTATGGCTAAACATGTTCAGTATAGTAGTTGTCAGAATTACTTTGATTTCCATTGAGAACATCACAGTTATGACTATTGAGCTGGTAAGATGACTCAGTATCTAAAGGCACTTGCCGAGAAGTCTGGTGACGGGAGTTCAATCTCCAGGACCCACGTAATGGAAAGAATGAACTGACTCCTACAAGTTGTCCTCTGAATGGCTCCTGTGCTCTGTGATTCATCCACATCCACCTACCCTTTCCTCTGACCTTCATCATGTTCCCCTGGGGATTATCTATGGCTATTGGGAAATGAGCTGAGGCCTCTGTGAATGGTGTTCCCCCCACATCTAAGCTTGACTCTTTCACCTTCCCATTTTCAACCTTTTCCATCTGCCCTAACCCTAATCTACTTTGGGCAGGCACAGGCCTTCTGCCTGCTCTGTTGTTTGCAAGTTCAGGGTCTGTTTCAGACCCATCTAGTTTCTCTAGCATCAGAAATCTTTGTGTTTCTCTCTCTCTGTCTCTCTCTCTCTCATTTATATTTTTAATTAATTTATTCTTTGTGTGTGTTTATGTGCATGTACCACAGCGTGTGTATGGAAGTCCAGAGGACAACTTGAGGGAGTAGATTCTCTCCTTCCATGTGGGTCCTGGAGACTGAACTCAGGCTTGCTGGCAACTGCCTTTACTCACTGATCCATCTTGCTGACCCAAGTAGCCTTTGCTATCTTAAGAGCACCATGTTAGTCATAAAGAATTGACTTGCACAGATAGACCTGTGTTCTGAGTTTTCTAGCATTCTGCTGGAACTCAAATGGCTTTTTTGTCCTCATTTATATTCTCACTTCTCCCACATTCATATATACTATGAGTGCCTGTGGCATACTGCATTAAACACAAGAAGAATAGAATGAAGGGAAGAAAAGCTGATCAACTCCTGTTATTTCAAGATATTTTACTATCATGATGCATCTCAAGCAGCTGACCAAATCTCAAAAAGGAAGAACCTTCTAGAGACCACAGAACTTTGTAGACTGCTTTCTTTTTCGTAAGTACATCATCCATGACTGTTGGCATTTGCTGGAGCAAAGCTCAGAGCCTGAACTCTTCTGCCACACTGGACTAGCTCTACCTTCTCCTTCTTACTTCTAATCCCCAAAGTGATGTATTCAAAATGCTTAGTGTGAGGGCGGGAATTGTGGTTCTTTGAGTATCTGCTTAAACCAGACTTACCTACCCACCAAATACATGCAGTAGATTGCAAAAATGATGTACTGGTTAGTTTTTTGTCAACTTGACACAACCTAGAGTAACTTGGGAAGAAGGATCCTCATTTGGGGAATTTTCTACACCAGATTAGCTTGTGGCCATGTCTGAGGGGCATTTTCTTGACTGCTGATTGATGTAGGATGACCCAGCTCTCTGTGGACTATGTCATCCCTAAGCAGGTGAGCCTGGACAGTATGAGAAAGCTACTGAACAAGCTAGAGGAGCAAGCTAGTAAGCAGTGTTCCTTCATGGTCTCTGCTTCAGTTCCTGCCTCCCGGTTCCTACTTGAGCTATTGCCCTGGTTTCTCTCAATGAAATACTGCACTGTGAGATGAAATAATCCCTTTCCTCTCCAAGGTGCTCATATGTTTATCACAGCAACAGAAAGCAAGCTGGAACAATGACCATAAATTCTAGCTCTCTCATCAAGACGTAGAGAGACTTGACTCTGACCTTGGCCATGTGGTTTACTTTGGTCAATGGTACCTTGGCAAATGTGGCACAGAGGCTTTGAGGGGGACTCTTTAGCCTACTATCATGTGAATGAAACCTCTCTGGTGTGTTGGATGATGTGACAATTGTACCTAGTCACTTTTATGACCTCAGTTGACCTAGCAGCTGACTATACACAGATGATTGAACCTGCCTGCTCAACTGACCTCAGCTCAAATCACCATCCCTCCCTCCCCCTTCCTTCCTTCCTTCCTTCCTTCCTTCCTTCCTTCCTTCCTTCCTTCCTTCCTTCCTTCCTTCCTTCTTTCCTCTCTTCCTTTCATCTCCCTCCCTTCTCTCTCTCTCTCTCTCTCTCTCTCTCTCTCTCTCCCTCTCTCTCATATCTTGCTATGTAGCCTCTCTCTATCTAGCCTCCTGAGTGCTGGGGTTACAAGTATCTGCCACCACCATGTATAGCTTTCCACAGACTCTTAAAGATTTTTTGTATTTATTTATTTATTATTTATTGTGTGTATGGGGTGGGGAACAACTTGCAGGAGTCAGTTTTGCAAGGCCCAAGAAGCCAAACCATGGGCTATAGAGAGTTGTGGTTTTGCTTTTGAATTTCAGGATCTGTCAATTCAAGCAACCAGTCCATCATGTGAGTTCTGGGGATTGAACTCAGGTCATCAAGCTTGGCAGCAAGCAATCTTACCCCCTAAGTTATTTTGTGGACTCTCCACAGACTCTTGAGCTAAGTAAGTGGGTATTGTTTTAACTGACTGAGTTGTTGGGTAGTTTGTTATGTGGAAAAACTAACTACTACAGAATACTAACTTAAGTGAATGCTTGAATAATTAGCGTTTTATAATCTTAGGGCTGTAGACTGAACATCATTTTTTTTTCCATCCAGGAGCTGAGATTTGAAAGAAAGATACTGCATTTATATGGAGTCAAATATATACCTATTATTATTTTAAAGTCAACCTATAAAACAAGTATGCTGTTAGATCATCTAAATTTACGGTGTACATATATATGTTAGTCAGCTTTCTGTTATCATAATAAATATCTGAGATAACCAACTTCTAAAGAGTAAAGGTTTATTTTGTTTCACAGACTTAAGGGTTTCATTCAGGATTTGTCCTGCTGCTTTGGACATGGCACTATGTCATGGTGAGGGTGTGTGGTGGAGCAAATCTACTCATTTTGTACCAGGGATCAAAGAAAACCAAAGAGAGAAAAAGGGCCTGAATCCTATCATTCCCTCCCAAAGTCATGTGCGCAAAGGCATAAGGACCCCTCATTGAGGCCCCACCTACTAAAGGCTCCACCCTTCCCAATGTCACCCTGGTGACCAAGCAGTTAACATAGAAAGCTGGGGGGGGGTGTTTATGATGCAGACTCTAGCAATATATTTGCAGATCTATGGAAAGTTCTGGAGGAACGCTGCAGAATGCAGAAACTTAATAGAGGATATCTCAGTTCAGGACAAGGGGGTTGAAACGGGAGGAAGATTTGCTGTTTATATTGAGTTTGGAGTTTTTATGATTACCTGTAGTTTTTATAATTAAAAAATACTGAAGGCTCAAAAATTAAGTCCAGTACCCACCGACTCAAGAGTACTAACCTACTTGAAGGGGTTGTTGTTTCATTTGTGTTTTTTTTTTTTTAAGCTCAGTGTCCAATTACTTGAGGATTTTCGTCAATGTAGGCACTGGTGAATTGAGTTTTTCCTATGGTAAGCATTTATTGCATGTCAAAAATACTGGCTTTAAAGAAAGAAAATGCTTATTTATTTAGTTTTCGTCTTAATTTCCCACCTACTTCCAAGAAATATTTGAGAGTCCTAAGGTAATGCATTAATTAAATGCTGTTAAGGCAGAATTTCCAGCCAAGTAAAAGAACCTGTATTACCACAGAGCTCCATTTGCAAATTGGAAAAATAAAACACCACAAAACTCTGACTGCATCCAGAGCTCTTGGCTCAGATCCATTGAACAGAGTTGGAATCAAGGAAGGCTAGAATCAGAGAACTGAAATCTGAAGGTGAGGATCTTTAACTAGAATTAAAAAGACCCAGAGCCTGAAGAGTGGGATTTTAGCTGCTGTTCACAAACACATGGCTAACAGGGCCTGAGAAGCTAAATCATTGGCTGCAGAGCGTTGTGGCTTTGGAGTCTCAGGATTTGTCAAACCAATGCAGCAAACAGCTTATAGGAAACATTTCCATTCCTCATGCTCCTGGAGCTGGGATAACCCTATGATCCTGTTGCATCTGAGGATAGCATTGTCAGCTGGCCTGTGCTGTGCAGGCTGCAGAGAGGCAGCAGAAACTAGATGGTCTGCTCAGGCTGTGGGGAACTCCCAGCAGTCTCCTGGTCAACAGTGGATTTCTTAGATAGGATGTGTAATGTGATGAGGACCTCGGTTTAAGACGCTGTCATAGTGAGCTAGGAGTACTGGGGCCATGCCGTTCGTGAGGAATGTTGGGGCATGAAAGGGGTGAGGGTGGGGGATAACTGCCATTTAGAATTAATTCAAGAACAGGCTTGAAAGGGGGCACTAGGAACTGGCTTACTGCCTTAGAAATCCATATATCCACATATTAACTACAGGCATGAATCACACAATTTTGAGATGGTCACAGATTTCATCGATTGTCTTTTTCAAAATTTTTTGGCTGGTAGAAACATAAACCCACTTAAACTGATTCACTTAAAGTGACTTTTATTCCAAATATTTGCAGACATGGTATGCGATAAGGAGCAATTGTTTAGGGGTTGACCCTCCTAACAAACTGATAAGCTCCCAGGCTGCTGACCTCCTTCTCTGTCTTAGAATGTCACAGTCTTTTGTTTTCCATTTCCCTGCTTTCCTCCCAACTATTCTTCTGTATCTTTGTAGATGAGTTCTCTCCTGTTTACTCATGGGCATCCACATGGCTGAAACAGGATGCTCTGTCTCAGTGTGATGAACATCTTAGTTCAAGTAGTTATGCCACACAGTTGAGGTTTCTGTATCTGTTGGTGCTGTGGTCTGAATGTGTCCCCCAAGATTCATATGTTGAAACTTAATGGCTAACGTGATAGAATTAAGAGGTGGGTCCTTTAGGAGGTGAGGACTCTGCCTCTTGGGATGGAGTTAGGTCCTTTATAAAAGAGCTTGAGGGGCTGAGGAAGTGGCTCTGTGGGGAAAAATACTTGCTATGAAAGCAAGAGGACCTGAGTTCAAATCCCCAGCACCCACATAAAAGCTGGGCATTGCCACATGTGTCTGCAGTCCCAGTGTTGGTGGGGTGGGTGACAGAAACAGGTGGATCCCAGGAGCTTCCTGACCAGCCACCCTAGCTGAAATGGTGAGCTTCAGGTTCAGTGAAAGGCTCTGTCTTAAAAAAAAAAAAAAAGAAAAAGGAAAAATGAACTATAGATAAAGAAGATGCACAACATACTACTCTTCTGGCCTCTACAGGCATACATACCCACACATATAGCACACACAATAATAATAATAATAATAATAATAATAATAATAGTAATAATAATAAGTCCAAAAGAGTGACTTCATTTCTTTCCATCTCTTCTACCATGTGAGAATATAGCAACAACAGGCATCACGTTGAAAGAAAAGATCAACTCTCAGAGACACTGAATCTATTGGCATCTTGATTTTGGACTTTAGTCCCTAG
>NW_008330152.1:896284-902921 GCF_000622305.1 Nannospalax galili | reverse complement strand
TTTTGTCATGGCAACATAAACAGACTAAGACACTTGTTTCAGATTTTTTGAGACTATGTTATGATGGTTAATTTTTTAGGGGGGTCTTCTTGAGACAAATCTCCCTGTATCCACAGCTGACTTGGGACTTACTATGTAGACCAGGCTGGCCTTGATCTCACAGAGACCTGCCTGCCTCTGCCTCCCAAGTGCTGGGATTAAAGGCATGTGCCCCCATGCTCAGCATGATGTTTAATCTTGATTGTAAACTTGTTTAGATTGAGAATCTCCTATGTGATTAGTAAAGCACACCTCTGTATGTGTCTGTGAGGACATTTCCGGAGATGTGGGCAGCACCATTCAATAGGCTGGGGGCCCAGCTGAACTAAAAGGGGAAAAAGGAGAAAACCCTTTCTTCCTTCCTCCCTCCCTCCCTCCCTCCCTCTCTCCTTCCTTCTTTCCTTCCTTCCTTCCTTCCTTCCTTCCTTCCTTCCTTCCTTCCTTTCTTCCTTTCTTCCATCTTTCTCTGCTTCCTGGCTGCTAATATGTGAGCTGCTTTATGCTGATACATTCTTCTGGTCATCATGAGCTGAAGCCTCCAAAGTTGTAAGCCTAAAGAAACTCTTTGTGGTGTCTTGAATAAGATGTCCAGCATAGACTAAAGTATTTAAACACTTGGTCATTTGGTAATACTGTGAAGTTTAGTAGATGTGGCTATGATGGAGGAAGCATGTCACTGGGAGCAGGCTTTGTGAGGACATAAGTATGTCCCATTTCCAGTCTGCTTCTCTGCTTCTGCTGTCTGCTTAAAGATATAAGTGCTCAGGTTTCTGCTCTGGCTGCCTCTACAGCCATGCCTTTCTACCATGATGGACTTTTATTCCTCTAGAACCATAAATTCAATAAACTCTTCCTACTATAAATTGTCTTGGTCATGGTGTTTTATCACAGCAACAGAGCATAACTAAAATACCCTTCTTCCCTTAAGTTGTTTATGTGAAGTATTTTTCTACAGTGATGAAAATTCTGCCATAGAAAATTGGTAATAGGAGTGGGGTTGTTGCTGTGATTATTCTTGATCATGCTGTTTAAAAGACTTTGGAATGAGTTTGTAGGAGACATTTGAAAATGTTTGTAGAATTGGATTGATAAGCTTTAGAATACTACAAGCAGAACTTAATAAGTGACTGGTGGGAACTCAGAAGTCCAGAATGCCAATAACAAGATGAAGAATAAGTGACTGTGTTCACAAGGTTTCAGATGAGAGCAAGGGCTATCAGGGACTGGAGTAAATGCCATTTGTGAGGCATTGCAGCCAAGACCTTGCCTGTCTTTTCTCTGTGTCCTGAGACTTTGCATGGTTAAGTTTAAAAGTATTGAATGAATTAATCTGGCAGAAAAAAATTAAAAGTATTCCAGGAGTCAACTTGTGGCATTATTATTGCTAACTGATTTTAGCTAGCTTTATAGCAAGAATTAGAAGCAAAAAGCAGAGTGAAAGATTTGAAAATTTCCATCGTGGTCTGAAAAGCCAATGTAAAGCTAAGGCTAAGAAAGATATGGTTTTCGAAGATATTAGAACCATTAAAAAGAAGACAAGTACTATGAACCTGGACAACCGGAAAGATATCTTGAGGTCATCTCAGGAAGTGGCTGGATCCAATCAACTAAGCCAAAAAGGTGATGGTTAATCTTAGTTGTCAACTTGATTGTATCTGGGAGCAACTAAAAGATACACCTCTGGGAAGGTCTATGAGGGTATTTTCAGGAAGGATTAAATGAAGGAGAAGACCCTTCCCTAAAGTGGGAGAGTAGGCAGCACCTTATGGCAATAGCCCGCATATAAAGAAGTTTGAGGAAAAAGCCATGCTGCTTTGGCCTTCCCACCTTTGCTCCTTGCTAGTGAGTGATTCTACCCTGTTGCTACCACTGCCATCATTCCATGACATAGAACATGGTTTCTTCAGTCTTCCAATGTGAAGACCAGTGTTTCCTTAGGAATCTTCCAGGCCTTCAGTGCCAGATTGGGACTGCTGAAGCATCCAGTTTTGTGGACTGAGTCATTACTAGGTTATCAGCTTCTCCAGTGTGCAGATAGTCATTGTTGGACTACCCAACCCCTACCATGTAAGACAATCTAATAATTTCCCTTTATATATATAATTTCCATATATATATATAAATTATATAAATTCTGTTCTTCTAGAGGACCCTGACCAATACAAGGGTTTAAAGTATAAACACATTTGTAAGACTTTTTCTTAAGAGCATTGTGGGAGAAGGAGGCAGCTGCTCATACAGGGTCATCTAAGGAAGTTATTCTCCATATTCAGCCTTATCCATGCAGGAAGAAGCTTCTATTGCCTGGGTTCAAGGAGAGAGGAGAGAGGAGAGAGGAGAAAGAGAGAGAGAGAGAGAGAGAGAGAGAGAGAGAGAGAGAGAGAGAGAGAGAGAGAGACTTTGAACTTGAACTTCTGAGCAGTGTTGGAACTGTTTAGACTATAGTGACTCTTGGAGATGGACATGGGCCTTGTGGGTAGAATGCTGTAGTTTAAAGAGATGTGTTTAGGTGTCACATTGACACGTGCTAGACTTATGATGCTAACTCTTTTGTGTGTGTTTGCCCTTTTGCATATGTGTGTATGTGTGCCTGTGTTTATGCAAATATGTATGTGTCTGTGTGTGTGTGTACACTTGTGGAGGCCGGGGGGGGGGCATTCTCAGTTGTCATTCTTTAGGACCTGTTCACTTTGTTTTTCCTGAAGATAGGGTCTCTCTTGATTTAGAGCTTGTGAAGTGGGCTAGACAGGATCGCCAGACAGCCCTGTGTCTAACACCCCGGTGCTGGGACTACAAATGCTTGTCACCATGCCTAACTTTTTTACATAGGTACTGGGGGATAGAACTCAGTTCCTCCTATTTGCAAGCAAACACTTTACTGAGACATCTCCCCAGCTTGGTTAAACTTGTCATCTTGAGATTAGTAAAGTGTACCTCTCAGTGCATCTGTGAAGCTATTTTCAGAGAGGATTAGCTGAAGGGGAAGATATTCTCTGAATGCGAACAGCACTGTTCATAGGCTGGAGGACCAGATGGGATCAAAAGAGAAAAAAGAAAAAGCCTCCTAATGCAGGCATGTTCTCTTTCTGCTCTATGGCTGCTATGAAGTGAGCTGGTTTGTACTGCCACACCACCTCGCCATGATTGACAGAAACCTCTGAAACCATGAGCCAAAATAAATTCTTTTTCCCTTGACTTGTTTATGTTAGGTGTTTAGTAACAATGATAAGACTCTGACTAACACAGTGTGACAGGTGTGTGTTTCTTTCAGCCAAGGAACACACATCTAGGTATAGTAAATGCCACATAGTCCCTGCCCATAGCCCCTTAGCCTTTACTATTTCTGTGCATGCTAGTCACATCCTTGTCATACCACCAACTGCTAGCTCTGACATCTCTTTATTTGAGGGTTTTTCTGCCTACTGCTGGGCCTGGGGATGTGTAGCTGGTTTAAAGGACTGGGTATGAATGCTGAATGACTGATAAGAGTTAATATGTAGACACATAGACAAGTCGCCAAAATGAAGAGGATAAATGTCTGTGGCAGTCTCAGTTATAAATGAGACAGTAATATCACACCTTCTCTCCCCAAGGCTCAGGAAACATCAAGGAAAAGGGGGCTGAAAGATCCTAAGAGCCAGAGGTCTGGGAGGACCAGAGGGAAAAATGGTCTCCTGGACAGGACAGGACTGCTGCAATAATGAACTCACAGGAGCTGTGGTCATCTGCACAAGATCAAGCCCGTCAACATTTAGCATGAATGGAAGAAGAGCTCACTGACAGTTGATGGCTGCTGGGGGGAGGGATAGTTAGTTTGCTTTAGGGGTGTGGTCCCTTGTAGTTTCTCCATGCACCTATGGATGTCCCCACACCCATGCATATATGGGCAGCACAAATTGGACCCGATGGGTCAATGGTTCTCTTTTTTTTGAGATAGGGTCTCCCTGTAGCCCCAGCTGGTCTAGAACTCCCTATGTAAAGATCTGCCTGGTTCTGCCTCCCTGGTGCTGAGTGCTGGGATTAAAGGCACATGCTACCATGCTCAGCTTTTTCAGTTCTTAAAAGAAAAAGAGACATGGAGTCGGGAAGGGGAATGTGGAAAGGGATCCATGAGGAGTTGTAGGGGGGAGAGTGGGGTGTGTATGAAAATGATTGAAATACATTTGTATGCATGTATGAAATCCTCAAGGGAAAAAAGTTAGTGTGCAAACACCCAATTTCCTTGCCCCCTTGGTGGGATGAAGCCAAGGCTTGTGTTCTACACTCTTCTGTGGTGAGACCCAGCTTCAGTTAGCCACAGTGGCCACATGACTGCCAGTGCTCCCTGTGTCAGCATTCTTTCTGCTTTCATTTTGCCGGTTCACTCCTGGCACATCTTGGAATCCTGATAACTTCCTAAATAAACTACTTGCTTGTGAATCCTTGACTCATTTTCTGCTAAAGTACTAGTCCATTTTAACTGTGACCAAAGTCACTTGAGTAGAAAGGCCACCCTCAGAAGGGAATTGTGGGTGGAGTAGACATAAAACAGTTAACCTTGCTAAAAAGAAGCCATTAGAAGGGGAGGTGGAATATCCCCATATGATATAAAGATTACTCTCACATGAAAATCCACAGTCCTGAGGGTGGGGCTGTGTTGGAAACCATGTGGGTGGAGATCAAAGGCACAGTGAATAGAAGTCATATTGTTGTAGCAGTATATTACAGGCTGCTGGGCCAGATGAGGGAAACTGATGATGGGTTCCTGACTGAGACCACACTACTAGCTCAGAGGCAAGAGAGCTACCAGTGGGGCGCTCCCAACTGTGTAGCTTGCTCAGTTTCCATAACTACAAGCAGAATATCTTGATCAGGTCTTGGCTTGCCTTGCTGAATGGTTCATATCCTGTGAATCTGGGGAGTTATAGTGGAAATTGTTACTGTTCCTGTCCTAATTTTCTTTCTGTTGCTGTGATAGAACACTCTAGCCAAAAGCAACTTGGGGAGGAAAGGGTTTATTTCATCTTAGAATTCCCAGGTCATAATCTATCACTGAGCGAAGTCAGGACAGGAACTCAAGACAGGAACCTGGAGGCAAGAAGTGAAGCAAAGATCACAGAGGAATGCTGCTTACTGGCTTGTTTTCAGGCTCATGTTCAGTTACCTTTCTTATATAGCCCAGACCCATCTATCTGCCTAGTGATGCTGCCAACCCATAGTGAGCTAGGCCCTCCTCCATCAATCAACAGCTACCCCACAGACATGCTTACAGGTCATTCTGATGGAAGAAATCCCTCAACTGAGGTTCCCTCTTCCCAGGTATGTCAAGTTGACAACTAAGATTGACCATCCCAGTTGAGTTAAAGCAAGCTAAGAGGGAATTAATTATCTGATGAGGAAGCGAGATGGGACTTTGGGAGCAGGTGGGTCTGTTGTTTCCCAATGAAGTCTGCTTCAGCTTCAAAAGGCTTAAAACATTGGTTTGCAGGCTGAGGGGTGGAGCATATGAGTCTGAGGCTCGAACTTATCCTCAGGGGCTGATAAGACCGTTTGCCTGTCCCTCTTCCCCAGGCCCTGCCTCCCAGTCTCTGATTGGGTAGGTTAGAACCAATAATGTCTGGTGCCACAGACACTTTGAAAAACCGTGCTTCAGAGAAAACAGAGGTCGGAACTCACTGCTTGAGACATAGAGACCATCCCAAAGGTTGCAGGACTCAAGCATTAATTTCAAAGTCAACCATCACAAAGGAGCCCAGAGTAGGGAAGAAGAATCTAAGAGAGGACTGCTGTCACCTGTGGAAACTATTTTGCGGAACTAAAAAAAAAAATAATACAGATTGGGGGCTGAGGAAATAGCTCAGTCAGTAAAGCACTTGCTGCCTAACCACAAGGACTTGACTCGAGCCCCAGAAACCATGTAAAAAGCCATGCATGGTGGCATCTGCTTGTAATCCTAGCGATGAAGAAGTGGAGACAGGGGCTCCTTGGCCGGCTAGCCAGCCTAGCCTAATGAGTGAGCTTCAGACCCACAACAAACACACACTGTCTCCAAAAAAATCAAAGTGGGTGTTTCCTGAGGAATGACACCTGAGGTGCTCTGGCTTCCATACCCATGTTCACCCACACATTCACCCACCCCCGCCCCCAAATCATACAATAGAGGTGACAAGTGGCCAATGATAAGCATGCAACAGTTGCATGCAGATCCCCTCAGAGGGGATCTAGGAATATTAAAGGGTCATTTGAGCCTTACACAATGCTAACTTCTGGTTGGAGGGTGACTGAGAAAGGTGTCTGCTCATCGCTCAGGATTCAGTGAGATAATGTTAGCAGATGACAGAGGTAGTGGCTCTTCCTCCTGTTTCCTATTGGCCTCTCAAGAATTACAATGGCCATTATTAGAAACCTCCTCCTGCACAAAGTACTTTATTTAAACCTCACAACAGCCCTGCAAGGCAGACATTTCTTAGACTAGTCATCTGTCTTCTGTTTGCAAGTGGGAGAAATCCAGCTTCAATGAACTTAGAGAAAAACAGAATTTATTTCTCCCTGTATCTGAGAAGTGGAACAATGGAGCTGGCCATGGGAATGGTCTAGGGTGACAAAGGACATGGGCCAG
>NW_008330152.1:884914-896206 GCF_000622305.1 Nannospalax galili | reverse complement strand
GGCCTTTCATATTCTCTCTCTCTCTCTCTCTCTCTCTCTCTCTCTCTCTCTCTCTCTCTCTCTCTTTCTCTGCATGGGCCTCCCATTCCTCTGGTAGACAGACTTCTGCCATATGGTGGCCAACATGGGCAGCCAATGTCTGCTTTACATCCATCTTGTTCTGTCATCAGGTGTGTATGGACCTTCCTTGTTAGTCTCAACTAGAACAATCCAAGAGAAGATTTCTGGTTGGTCTACTTGGGCCATGATCTTATTCCTGAGGCAAAAATGTGTACGTTCCTTTGACTGACAAAGCCTCATGACTGACCAAGGGATAGGTAGGATGGGTTAGCAGAAGAAGGGTGTTACATTTGCAGCATCCTGGTTAATCCAGATAACAGTTAACACCATCTCATTGGTACCCCAATTTCACACACATGGAAACAGCCTGAGGGAGACAAAGCAATTGCCCAGCTGATGTGCATAGTATGTTGCAGACAGGATTCAGCCCTGACATTTGCTTTTGCAACACGGATATGCTTCTTCTTCTTGTGTTAGGGGTTAAGAAAGAGGATAAAGACTGGAACTTGTTCTCTGTGGCACTAGGGATTAAACCTAGGCCTCATGCATGCTAGACAGGCGTTCTAACACTGAGCTATAGCCCCCCCAGCCCAAGTGGAACTTATTTTTTGAAAGGATGTTTTGGATGAAGTTACTGATATCCAGCTCCTTTAACTGGGCTGGCAAACCCATCCCTTAGTTGTTGTAGATATTGGCTGCAGACTCCTGAGCTGCTCCCTTCTCCATTGCCTTGTCAGTTGCACAAGAGCCTGGAAATACCACTGGGAAATGCCTGGAAGGGAACTCTTCTCCCTACAGTGCCCAACAGCCAAAGGTGGTTGATAATGGAGGTAGGTAGATAAGTCTCATTCTACTTCAAGGTGAGTACTTTACATTCTAGAATCCCCATATGAGACCAAGCTGAGGTGAGCCTTCAATAGAACCCTTGACTCTGTGGTCAATTCCCCTATTTTCCTGCTTCCCCTGTTCCTCCCTAGGTCACATTGCATTCACTCACTGCAGGCAAATCCCTGTCTCGGGTCCTGATTTGGAGGACCCCAACCTAAGATGCGTGTGGCAGTTAAGAGTTTGTACTACAAACTGGTAGACGACTCATGCATGCAAGCACAGGAATGGGAACCATAGTACAGAGCCAATGTGTTGAAGAGATCAGGAAAGCAGCAAGGCAGTGAAAGACGCAAGAGGAGGAAACTCAATGGGATGGAGATGTTTATTTTATTTTTCATATTGTGAAAATGTGTAAAAATACACATAGTATCAATTTTATCATTTTAACCAAACAAGTGTATAGTTCAATGGTGTTAACCACGTTCATGTGGCAAAGTTTGAAATTTTTCCAGGGGAGGGTACTGAGGATTGAACGTGGGGTCTTATGCATGCTATTCAAGCATTCTACTACTGAGTCACTTGCTCCTTACTGCCTCCTTACCCCAGCCTCTGGCAACTGCCACTTCACTGTCTCTATGAATTTGAATCTTCTAGTTATGTCAGAGGACAACCTTAGGTGTTGGCCTTGCCTCCCACTTTGTTTGAGACAGGGGCTTTTTGTTGCCCACTGCTGTGTCTGCCAGGGTAGCGGGTCCTGTGTCTGTCTCCTACCTCGCTGTAGGGGCACTGGGATCACAGACATGAACTACCTTGTTATGCTTTAGGTGGGCTCTTGAGATTCAAGCTCAGGTCCTCACACTTCCCTGGCAGTTTATCCACTAAGTCATTTCTCCAACCCCAATTTTTGAATATTTTGATCTCTTATCCTTATCTCTTTCCCTTATCGTTTAGCTACTGTCCCCTCTCATTTTTCAGTCACATAATGTCCTTCCTCCCAGTCTCAAGAGACTGTGTGGTTTAGATTTTCCTTGCTGTTTCTCTAAATTCCTTGGCCAGGAGGAGGAGGAGGAGGAGGAGGAGGAGTTGGACATTTGTGACAGATTGCTGCATCTTCAGAAACAGCTCTGCTGTCTGGCATGAGGCCATGTGGCTGCTTGCCATTCTCTCTCTCCCAAGGCTGCTACTCTGTAGGAACCACCTGAGCTCCTGGCATTAAGTATCTCCAAGTCTGTGGGCCTACTCTGGCAGGGGAAATCCAAATGGAGGAGGAGGAGGAGGAGGAGTTGGACATTTGTGACAGATTGCTGCATCTTCAGAAACAGCTCTGCTGTCTGGCATGAGGCCATGTGGCTGCTTGCCATTCTCTCTCTCCCAAGGCTGCTACTCTGTAGGAACCACCTGAGCTCCTGGCATTAAGTATCTCCAAGTCTGTGGGCCTACTCTGGCAGGGGAAATCCAAATGTGGGCACAGCTAAGCTCTGTGCATGATTCCCTTCCACCTGATCTTAGTTTGGGCTCCCCCAAAACAAGGGCTAGAGATAAAGATGTCAGTGCAAGTAGTCTACTAGGGAGGTGAGCCTACAAAACAGTGAGAATAAAGTCAGGTGAGGAGGGAAGGCACCCCTCAATCGACCCTCTCGGAGACTTCGAGGAGCATTCCTCAAAATAGTCCCACTGAACAGGACAGAGCTAGAGCATATCTCCAGCAACTTCTGGCCCCTGTTGGTTGAGATCTGTTCTGGAAGATGTTGATCTGCTCCAGACATGAACTGAGCATGCTCCATAGCCAGTGAGTATTCGAAGAGATAGAAGAGCAACAGCTGGTGTGTGACTCCCAGGCAGGCTGAGCACTGACAGCACCTGTTCCACTGTCCTTGACACTGAAGGAGGCAAGAGGCAGTTTTCACATCAGGCCTTTATACGTAGTTTAGCAGGTAAAGATGCTTGCTGCCAAGTCTGAAGACCTGAATTTGGTCCCCAGAACTCACATGCTACAAGGAAAGAACAGAGTCCCATAAATTGTCCTCTGACCTCCATATGCATGCTGTGGCATGTGTGTTATACACACACACACAGAGTGAGAGCGAGAGAGCGAGAGAGATAGAGACGGAGAGAAATGGTGCCAAAGTGAAAGAGAGAGAGAGAGAGAGAGAGAGAGAGAGAGAGAGAGAGAGAGAGAGAGAAATGTAATACTTTGAGGAAGCCCTGTTGCAAATGTGCTGTTTTCAGGGGAATGGAAGATGAGGAGCCGCAGGAATAGAACACAAACCCAGGGCCAGTGCCATCTACAAGCCCCAAACAATAAGGGGAATTAGTAGCTGGCAGACCCCAGGCTCAGAGGAATTGCCAGTGGCCTTGATGTAGATTGTAGCCAGCCAGAGTTACCTTGGGAGCGGGGGACAGGGGTAGTGGTAAATGAATCCCAGTCCCTCATCTTGTCTTTTATCATCTTCTGGGGCTCTCACTGGCTGGCTTCTACCAAAACCGTATCTTTAGGGAAGACAGTGGATGGAGGCTGATGAAAACTCTGATAGGTCAGCTGCCATGGCCTGAGTCAGAGAAAGGCAGATAGTAATCTCAGAGGGAACAGTGAGAGGTATCTAGCCGGAGTCCTCTCCATCAGCTGTCCAGTGGACATGGACCTCTTTATGTAGCCCAGGGTGGCTTCCTACTCAAGATCTTCTTACCTCTCTCTCCTGAATGCTGGGATAACAAGTTCTTGCCACCACACACAACTTGGCTCTGCTACACACTGCACTGGATAGCTTCAGCTGTCTAGGAAGAGGGAACCTCAATTAGGGAAATTCCCTCCATCGAATTGGCCAGTAGCCATTATCTGTAAGGCATTTTCTTAATTGCTAATCGGAGTAAGGGGACCCATCCCATTGTAGGAGATGCCACCCCAGGGCAGGTGGTCTTAGGTTATATAAGAAAACAGGCTGCATATAGGCCAGAGAAGCAAGCCAGTAAGCAGCGTTCGTCCATGGTTCCTGTTTCACTCCTGCCTCCAGGTTCCTGCCCTGAATTCCTGCCCTGGCTTCCCTCAGGATGAACTGTGGATGTGTAAGCCAAATAAACCCGTTCATTCCCAAGTTGCTTTTGGTCAGAATGTTTTATCACAGCGAAAGAAAGCAAACTAGGACAGAAATAGTCAAATCTTCTCCTAACACTGGAAACCAAGCTGTTGCCTAGGCTCCCTGGCCTGGGCATTCTGTCTCTTCAAGGTGACGTGCTGACATGGTAAATGCTGATAACTTACTTTACGTCACACTTACTTTCCTAATTTACCTCACACTTGTTTTCCTAATTTTTCATTCTGGGGCGAGGAGTCAGTTTCCCTTTCATGGACTCTTGTGGCCCAAGTGTCTTAATGAAAAGAGAGGGTTTAACCATGCTTGGAGTGGCCTCAACAGAAACGGGTCAAAGTGAAACCATTGTGAACATTTCCATCTGTGACTAGAACCTGGGGCAGGGTTTTGCTGTCCTGAGCCACCATCTCCCTCTCTACACACACAGCACCCACTGTCCTATTTCCTCTCTCATCCAAGATTTTCCTAAGCTTCATCACTAATATCCATCCTTGTCTAGGTTTCTGCCTTCTAGATGGAGGGCAGAGACTGATACCATTTTCCTGGTAAATGCCACCATTGGGAGGGAACAGGAGAGGTATTTGGTCAGGTCTTGATTGCCTATCTCAATTTATACTAGAACTGCATGTGACTTTCATAGTTTTAATTGAATGTTTGCATTTAATTGACAGCAGTTTCAGCAAAGCACCTCCAAACCTTTCCAGAAGAAGACACAGAATCATATAAATATATATGTGCATACCAATTTGACAGATTCATTCTGTTATAAATTTGTGGAGAAAACATTGGACTCCGGATGAATTTCTCTCCCAGCTGCTGAGCTGAATGGGCTTGAAGAAGAGCCCTGGAAGGAAGTCTGAAAGTTCATCACCTCCTTTGGTATTAGATTTAGCTCTAGTCTTCATCCATCACCTCCATCACCTGGCTCTAGCAGGGCTGGCAGACAGGGCTGGGGTAGGGTCTAGAAAGGGGCTAATCCAAACCCCAATCACGGCTCCTTAACACACTCTTTTCCTCTGTTTCTCCCTGCTAGTGCAGAAAATGGCCAGCAGACCGGAGTTTGGGCACAATCCCAGTTACCGCGGTGGCCGGTCTGCTTGCTTACTGTGCACGTCGCCAGGGCACACTTTTCATGATCACCGGTTTCTTCTTCTTCCTGCATTAAAATTTTATTCACCACATGTCAGCTTGCTTATTAAGAAGCTCCCAAGTGCTTCTTCCCTCCCACCTTCGAAGCTCAGCCCTGGTCACTGCTGTCTTCGCAGTTCTCCTTTGTCCTGCTGTTAAAATGCCTCTGCTGCTTCTCAGAGAGCACTCAGCAGCGGGCAGAGCAAAAGGTCACAGCACGCAACATCTCTACCTTCCCGGAGCATGCGTCCACCCACTGTACCCGTCTCTTCTCTTTCCACCCTCCTCCAAGACAAATTGAGCCATCTCCCTGCCTGTGTTTACTGCCAGTTTCAAATACCTTCCCTCTAACTCATTCCACATGTTGATTTTCTCCTCTCCAGAAACAAACCTCAGGGTTAACCTGCTTGCCCTTCCAAATCCAGAACAGAATTTTAGTCCTTCTCTCCTCCCTTTCTTTATCTGAGATCAGAGCAACCTTCCTTCCTTCCTCCCTTCCTCCCTTCCTCCCTCCCTCCCTCCCTCCCTCTTTTCGTTTTCCTTCTTTCTTTCTTTCTTTCTTTCTTCTTTCTTTTTTTCTTTCTTTCCTTCTTTCTTTCATCTTTTTTCCTTCCTTTTTTTCATTAATTACGCATGTGACTCTGTGTGTGTGTGTGTGTGTGTGTGTGTGTGTGTGTGTGTAGGCCAGAGAACATGTGTGTGTAAGCCAGAGGACAACGTCTGTTGTCATCTTCAGGATCACGACCCATCTCCTTTGCGACAGGGCCTCTCATTGGTCTGGAGGTCATCAGTTGGGCTGGACTGGCTGGTCTTCTAGTTCCCACGGATTCTCCTATCTCTGCCTCCCCAGCACTGGGATTACAAACTGGGCTTTTATGTGGGTGCTAGGGATGGAAGTTAGGTCCTCATGGTTTACCCACTGAGCTGTCTTCCCAACTTGGAATCAGAACTCTTAACCTTTTCCCTGCCAAGATACCTACATCACACGCCTGAATCTTTAAGATCAGCTATTTTTCTTTCTTTCTCTTTTTCTCTTTCTTTTTTCTTTCTTTCTTTCTTTCTTTCTTTCTCTCTCTCTCTTTTTTTCGTTCCTTTCCTCTTTCCTTTTTCATTAAGTGTGTGTCTGTGTGTGCATGCGTGCGTGCGTGCGTGCCCGTGCGTGTGTGCGTGCGTGCGTGCGTGCCCGTGTGTGTGTGTGTGTGTGTGTGTGTGTGTGTGTGTATGGGCCAGAGAACATGTGCATGTAGGCGAGAGGACACTAACCCTAAATAGATTAGTGGGTCAGGATTCATTAACATGCAGATTTTGATTTTGTGTGTTTGGCTGGACTGGGGCTGTCATTTCTAATAAAACTCCAGGTGCTGCTGTGGGTCTAAGGGTCACACTGGGTGCAACAAGATCTCACTTTCAACCCCCTTCTCCTCATCTCCCCAAGTACCAGGGCAAATATGTGGCCACAACTGGTGTATAAACAGACTCTGCCATGTGCAGAGCATCCAGGTGTGCACCCTGCCAGCCCTGGCCCACTGCAATTCATCAGCTCCCAACAAATGCTTCTTTATAATCCAGAAATAGGAACCTGCTGTCCCTGATTGTACCCCTTCTGCCTTTCCGGCCCACTGCTTATCCGATGGACTTCAGGTAGGGGCAAGAGAATGGAGGGGAGGGAGAGAGAGAGAGAGAGAGGGAGAGAGAGAGAGAGAGAGAGAGAGAGAGAAAGGAGAGAAACCTAGTAAGCCAAGATTGCTCCAAGGACTGGCTTTCAAAGGCAGACTCCTCTGGCTGCTTTCCAGGCAGCAGGATCAGCTAAAGGGCGTGGGCCTCCCTCCCTCTGACTGACAGGTGCGCCCCAGGCAGACACTGGGCTACAGGCCTGCCCTTTGCCCATAGCCCCATGGGTGATGAAGAATAACTGGTGGTTCATAGAGTGGCTGACCCCTGCTATCCCCCACGTAGTGATGAAGCATCGAGAAAAGCCACAGTCCTTCGATGGAGCTGTGCCCACCCCTAGACTCTCCAGAAATGTTGTAAAAGAACCTGCCCTTTCCAAATAAGCATTTCTTTCCTTTCCTTCCCTCCTCTTTCCTACCCCCTTCCCTCCTTCCCTCCCTCTCTCCCTCCCTCCTTCCCTTCCTTCCTTCCTTCCTTCCTTCCTTCCTTCCTTTCCTTCCCTCCTTCCCTCCTTCCCTCCCCTCCCTCCCTCTCTTTCTCTGTGAAGACCTTACCTTTTACTTAAATATTTTGCTCATTAAACCAAGAACTTAACCCTGGACAGATATTTGCAAAGTTGAAAACAAAAGCTCTCACATCCCAATTTCCAGCTTCATATAGATCTCAATTAAGCATATCACTAGACTTCATTTATTTTTAAATAAAAGAAGGAAAGAAAGAAAGTAAGTCACGCAGTTTTTGAGGGGTGTATGGCAAGTATTGTCTCAGGACCCTCAACATTGCAATTCCCTGGGAAGGAGTTAGAAATGGAGCTTTCTTGCTAAGTGTAGTGATGCACAGCTTTAATCCAGTACTTGGGAGGCAGGTGGATCTCTGTGAATTCAAGGCCAGCCTGGTCTACATAGAGAGTTCTAGGCCAGCTAGGGCTATAGGAAGACCCTGTCTTAAAAATGACCAGAGAGAGAGAGAGAGAGAGAGAGAGAGAGAGAGAGAGAGAGAAATGGAGCTTTCTTGGCTCAGAGAACAGGGGCAGGGTCCTGGCAGGAGGCTTCCTGGGATGCCCTGGGCAGCTGTTGGAGAAGCACAGAGAAATACAGAGCCCACGCTGGAGGTCTGTGTGACGTTCAGGGCTGGGTGCTGGTGTAGAGGACACCTTGCTAGCTACACATGCCTCAAGTAAGCCCTGGCTGCTGCAAGTTGGCAATGGCTGCAGCAAGTGGACCCGCTCCATGGGAGAGGTACTTCTTGCTCCCACACTCACTGCCAGGAAACAGAATGGTCTGCTGGGTGCTAATAAGCTGCCTCGGTTCTTCTAACTTGCGGAACATGATAAGAGCGTGAAGAGATGAAATATATGGAGTAGTTAAGTAATCAAGGCAGGAATAATTAGGTAGACTAAACCCCAACAGAAACAATCCATCTTTTGGAAAGAAATGACATTTTGAAAAATTTGGAAATCTTCATCAAGCTATTATTACTGCTGAAATGTAGAAGCACTTTGCATCGTGTTTTCTTTCCCTGCAACACGTAACACATGCGAGAGTAATTAAGGGATTTTGCTCCGTACTGAGCATTTCATCTTAATGATGGTGGCGCCGGACACTGGGGACTGATAGACATAGCTTATCAATTATCTTTCCTAAATAAATTGTCTATCCATTCAAAGAGGATATTAGTTTGAATCCAGGTATTTAAAAGTGTGCTAAATGTTACAAGTCTTTAAGATGTTTTTATTGCTGGCCCAGCAGGACAAGGGAAACTGGTCCCATCTCAAACGTTTCCAAGGGCTCCTTCCCTTCTCTGTCTTCCTGTTTCATCAGTTAATATTTGTGATGAGCCTCAGTGTGAAATATGGCACTCTTACCCTGGAATGCAGGAACAGATTTTACCCGATTATACCCTCTGTGAAAAATGGCTTTTGTTATCAGTGACTTGAAGGGGACACTGGTGTGCTCAGATCTATGGATTATGAAGGGGCACCATAGTGGGAGATAAGACAGAGTGTTGGGTTGGGCTCTGGGAGTCCACAGTGTGTCCTTGAACAAAGTGCATGAAATGTGAAAGTCTCAGTTTCCTCATCTGTACAGCGAGCAGTGGAGGAAGGATATCAATTCCTAGTCTCCCGCATCTCCTCTGTACTTCTGCCTCCTGCTCCTGATTCCGCAAGACACTCAGATTAGCTCCAAGGAACTATCATGAGGACAGGGTTGTGTGCTTCTGAAGGCCTGCATGTGTGAAGAACAGGCATTTTGGGATTTGGTGACACCCATCCCCCACAGTTTTTTAGAAGTTGCTTTGCGGCTTTTCTTGGCACGAAGATCCACCTGGGTTTAGGAAACTGCCGTGAAGGGCAGCACATTTATTTCCAGTCAACACTTGGAACAAGTGGAGCACAGAGTTGAAATGACTTCCCCTAAGCTGCCATGAATGTGGAGCGGAACAAGACGATCGTGGACTTGGAATCTCCACTTTTGGAGGCCACTTTCAGACTCCAGGACTCCAGCTCCCTTCTCCCACCCCCATCCTACAGCTCAGGGGGTGTCACCCGAGGTCTGAGATTCTCCTCCCTAGGATATGGGCAGAAGCATCTCGCTAAATCCCACACCAGCCGTCCACAAGTCTGGGAATTTTCACAAGAGACCTAGTGGTCTCAGCCCACATTTCAGCAAGATTTAATAGTACAAGACTGTTGTGAGGCCTCAAACTACCGGGAAGAGAAGTGTTTGCAAATCTGTGGTTTAGAGAACACTGCGCTCAAAACAACAATTCAAATCTTAATTTACAGCCTGCAGATTTGCAGGGAAGAGGATTTCTGATAAGATGGTAATTAATGGAGTTTTATCCCAAAGCCTAGTTCATTTCCTGCCTTTTAACTCCTTTGCTGCTGCATCTTCTAGCCACTGCCTGGGTTGGTAGATAGTTGCACAAATGAATGATACCATTCATTCATCCAAACAGCACCTAATAAACAAACACGCTATCCAGGCAGTGGTTTTTGTTTCTGAGAGTGAGAGACGAGTAAGACTTTGGTCCCTGTCCTTACAACATGGCGGACCCACAGAGATAGAGATGCACTCTAAACCCTCCCAGTCCTTCTCTGTCAAGTTGACTGCAAAACTGTAGTTTGTGGACCAAATTTCAGCCCCAAGACTGGCTTTTCTTGACTTGCATAGCATGAAAAATAGTGTATGGGCTGGCAAGATGGCTTGGTGGGTAAAGGTATCTGCCACCAAACCTGATGACCTGAGTCCAATTCCTGGGACTCACGCGGCGGAGGACAGAACTGACTCCCACGCTATTCTCTGACCTCTACCTGTGCGCCATGGCACTTGTACACACACACCCTCACATAAATAAATGCAAAAAAATTTTATACAACATGCATACATTGAAAGAGCCCTTAGGAAAGGGACTGGGATGTAGCTTAGTAGAGGAGTGTTTTTCTCATGCACAAAGCCCTCGGCTCAATTTCCAACACTGCATAATCGCAACACTTGGGAGACAGAGGCAGGAGAATCAGAAGTTCAAGGTCATCCTCAACTACTTAGAAAATTCAAGACCAGCAGGGCTACATGAGACCCTGTCTCAAAAACAGGATGGGACTGAGGCTTTGCCCACTTGGTAGAGTGCTTGCCTAGCATGCATGAGGCCTTTTGTTTGATCCCCAGTACTTTATAAACTGGGTGTGGTATAGCACATCTGCAAGCCCATCATTTTCGAGGTAGAAGCAGGAGGATCAGAAATTCTAGGTCATCTTCAGTTACATAGTGACTTTGAGGTTAGCCTGGGCTACACGAGCCCTTGTCTCAAAACAAAGCAAAACAAAACACCTCATAAAAAAGTTGATTTCCGTTGTCTCTTGAATCATTTGAGGCTCAATCTGGAGTCAGCTATAAAACAAATTAGGCCCAGGATGCCCAAATTGTGCATGAACATGGGCACTTTTGCCCTCTAGCCAGAAGCATGTGAATTTGCAGTTTGTGGATTTGAGGAGCATGGAAAGACAGATGCAGAACTGTTATCGCACTGGGCTGGTAAGCTGAGGGTCTTTGTGTTGCTGCCAGGGTGAGTGAACCTGACAGGTCCTCCAGCTCCTCTATGATCTGCCCTCTTTCTTGGTCACTGCTTCTAGCAGCAGCTTTGGGTCCCTTAAGCTTCTGCCTCACATAGCAGCTTGCACTTCCAGAAACAGGCCCTGCTGCTTTATGCTTCTGTTCTCCATGGTGCCTGTAGATGCTAGCCACATGTGCAGATTTCAATTTAAAGCAAAATGAATGAAAGTGGAATACAAGTGAAAATTCCATCTCTCAGTTGTACTACCCACATTTCATGTGCTTACTTAGGTAGTGACTTCCATGTTGGATGGTGTGGGCCTAGAACACTATCATCATTTGGGGAAGTTTTAGTAGACAGTGTCATTTTGGAGTTTTGCCTAAATTGCTGCTTTCTTTCTTTTGGATGAACTCTAATACCTGGCCTTCCAGCACCAACTACTCCTCCTCCCCCTCCCCCGCCC
>NW_008330152.1:872524-884898 GCF_000622305.1 Nannospalax galili | reverse complement strand
TCCCCCTCCCCCCCCCTCCTCCTCCTCTTCATTTTCATTGCTTTTGGGAGGCAATGTCTTGCTATATAGCCCTGGCTAGCCAGGAACTTATAGCATTCCTCCTACCTCAGCCTCTGGAGTGCTAGATTACAGATGTACACAGCCACATTTGGCTGCAACTACTGTTTTAAGAGATCCTGTAAGCACCTCTCATCTTGGTGACCTCTCCTTTTGTGAGGACTTGTCCATACCCACCCTCTTAACATCATAACATAAAGACTTAATTTTGACATCTATGAACTTTTTGTGTGTGGGGACTGTGTTATTCATGGCATGTTTGTACCAGAACTGAGCCCAGGGGTAGTTCTGTTAGCACATGCTAGATGCTCAATAAATGTTTGAGAGATGAGTTAGCAACAGAGTGACAGTCCGGGTAGAGAAAAGGGTCAGAGCCTGTGAGCTGGGACCTAGACTGCTAAAGGGAGAGATGGAGAAGACAGGGTGGGGGGTGATTGGACCAGTGGTCAAGAGCTAGAGGCCAGGTTGCTGGGGCTCAGACTCAGCTGTCCCAAAGGAACAGGCCATGTGCCAGACCTGTCAGCAAGGCTAGGATGCCAGAGATCTCTTTTTACAACCTCAGTCTTGGGTAGCATGCACGTTCACAGCAATTTCCAGCTCGAGCGAGCTGTTACTGCAAACCTCTAAGAAGTCAGTGTCTCGCAACATTGAGCAATGAGCAGCCAGCCTTGTGGGGATGAACTCGGAGTCCGTGTTTATCAACTCATCTTTTTTTCCTTTTCCCTTCTCTGTTTCCTAGTTGGCCTCATGGGCTCCTGCCTGCCAACCCAGTGCCTCTCACTCCCTACCAGTCACCACTAATTTATACCATCTCTGTCTACACTCAAGGTGTCTGGACTCTTCAGGGCAAAGAATTATGACAGATAGCACCGAAGAGAAACGTCTGTTAAAAAGGGGAACTCATAATTAAAAATGATGAAGAACTATCGTGCCTGTATAACTCTGCTTTGAGCGGGCAGCCGTTATTTTCTTTCTGGGAAGGAAGCATAGGTCTTAGAACTGGTGCCAGAGAAAGGCGACAGTGATGGTGGCTGTGACATAAAGGGAGAGGGCCCAAAAGGTAGAGAACAGTTCTTTGTGCACAGCACACTTGGGGTTTTTCCTCTTGAAGCTGCAATTTTCTCCCATTCGGCTAGAGATAAAAAAATAATCAGCATTTCTGTTAAAATGCAATGTATGTTGTTTTAGATTGGGTTCTCTTGAAATAGACTTTGAGGTGGAGATATATATGCAGAAGGCTTTTTATTAAAACACCTTTATTGAAATATGATTTACATGCTAGAAAATCCGTCTGTTTTAAGCATATAGTTCAAAGACAGTAAATTTACTGAGCTGTGTAACCATCACTACCCTTCAGCTTTAGAACATTCACATGGCCTTACGAGGCTCCTGGTGCTCATCAACAGTCATGGCCTCTTTCCACCCCCAGTACCAGGCAACTAACTGTCTGTCAATCATCTTTGTCTCTCTACCTCTTTTCCTTTTCCAGATGTCTTATGAAGATGGGTTCCTTTAGCATGTGGTCTTTCACCTGTCTTTTACCACATATACTGTTTTAAAGCCTGTTGTAACATGTGCCAATACTTCATGCCTTTTTATTGTTGAATAATATTCCATTGTGTGCATAGGCCTCATTCTGCTTACCCATTCAGTACGTTGAAGGATATTAGTTTTCACTTTGGAGCTATTGTGAAAAAAATGTTTTTAGGGACAGTTATGTTTTGAGTATATACTTTTTAAAAATTAATTTTATGCCAGGAGTGGTGGTGCATGTTTTTTATCCCAGCACTCGGGAGGCAGAGGCATGCAGATCTCTGTGAGTTCGAGGCCAGCCTGGTTGGTCTATATAGTGAGTTCCAAGCCAGCTGGGGATAGAGGAAGACACTGTATCAAAAAGACCAAAAAATTAAATTTTTTATGTTTATGAGTGTTTTCCCTGCATGTATGTGTCATGCAATGCCCTTGGAAACCAGAAGAGGGCGTCAGATCCTCTGTGTGCTGGATAGTTTCAGTTGCCAACTTGACTCACCTGGGTGGAGGGAACCTCAATTGAGGAAATTTCGACACTGGATTGACCTGTGGCCGTGTCTGTGGGGCATTTTCTTGACTGTTGAATGATGCGGGAGGGCCTAGCCCACTGTGGGTGGTGTTACCTCTGGGCAGGTGGGCCTGTGTTGCATAAGAAATCAGCCCAATGATAGGTCAGAGGTGCAAGCCTGTAAGCAGTGTTCCTCCATGGCCTGTGCATCAGCTCCTACCTCTCCGTTCCTGCCCTGACTTCCCTCAGTGATGAATTGTGACCTGGGAGTTGTAAGATAAAATAAACCCTTTCCTCCCCAAATTGGTTTTGGTCAGTGCTTTTATCACAGCAATAAACAAGAGCTAGGACACTTTGGAACTGGAGTTACATATGGTTGTTGGCTGCCATGTAGGTTCTGGGACCCAAACCCTGGTCATCTGCAAGAGCAGTCAGTGCTGTTAACCACAGAACTACCTTTCTAGCCCTTTAAGTACAAACTTGAGTAAAATTTCTAGATAGTGTGATAAATTTAGGTTTAGCTGTTTAAAAAATTGCCAAATGATTTTTCAAAGTGGCTGCAACATTTTTTCACTTGCCATCAGCAATGTATGAAGGTACTGCTTTCTCCACATCTCACCAACACTTGTTCTTGTCACATTTTGATACTAGCTATCTTAAGTGGATATGAAGTGCTAGCTCATATGTTTGTATGTGTTTGTGTGGAAGACAGAGGTCAACCTCAGGTGTTTTTCCTCAGGTGCTGTCCACTTTGTGTGTGTGTGTGTGTGTGTGTGTGTGTGTGTGTCTATGTCTATGTCTGTGTCTGTGTCTGTGTCTGTGTCTGTGTCTGTGTCTGTGTCTGTGTCTGTGTGTGGCACCATCTTTCACTTGCCTGGAGCTCAGCCAATAGGCTAAGCTGGCTGGCCAGAATGCCCCAGGGATTCACCTATCTCTGCCCTAATTTGCCCTGGGGTTACCAGCATGTACTACCACATCTGGCTTTTTGGTTCTGGGAATCAAACTGGGGTCTCCATGGATGCATAGCAAGCACTCCTGATTGAACTGTCTCCCCATCCCTAGCTTGTGGTTTTGATCTGCATTTCCTTGATAACTAAATGATGCCCAGCATCTTTCCATATGTGTATTGGCCATTCTTATACTATCTTTGATGAAATAATTCTTCATATTTAAAAAAAATTTTTATTTATTATTTTTATTTTCTGTGTATGAGTGTATTGCCTGAATGTGTGAATGTGTGCAAGTGTACCCATGTTGTGCAACGTCCCTTGAAAGTCAGAAGAGAATATCAGATCCCCTGGAACTGGAGCTACAGACAGTTGTTAGTTGCCATGTGGCTGCTGGGAACTGAACATGGGTCCTCTGCAAGATCAGTCATTGCTCTTAACCACTGAGCCATCGCTCCAGCCCCTCTTCACATTTTTTTAATTCACTGAAAAAATTAAGTTGTTCTGTTGTTCTGGAATTTTAAGTTTCTCTCTCTCTCTCTCTCTCTCTCTCTCTCACACACACACACACACACACACACACACGCACGCACGCACACACACACACACACACATATATCACATACATATACTGGACACAAGACCTTTATCTGTTTTATAATTGGCAAATCTTTTGTCTTAGCTTGTGACTTGTTCTCTCCATTTTCCCTAACAGTGTCTTTGAAGTGCAAAAGTTTTGAAACTTCATGTACTCCTATTTATTCACTTTTTATTTTATGGATTGCTCCTTGGATGTTATTACTAAGAACTGTTTGCCTAATCCAAAGTCATAAGAATTTTCATTTACAATTTCTCTTAAAAGTTTAAAAATTTTTGATCTTGGGGCTGGAGAGATGACTCAGTGGTTAAGAACACTGACTGTTCTTACAGAAGTTCGGGTTCGAATCCAGAACCCACATGGCAGCTAACAATGGTCTGTAATTCCAGTTCCAGGGGATCTGACAGCCTCTTCTGTCCTCTGCGGGCACTGTACTACATGGGTGCACTTACCTACATGCAGGCAATACATGCATACACTTAAAATAAAAAATAAATAAAATATTTAAAAAATTTCGATCTTAAATTTAGGTTTGTGCTCCATTGTGAATTTTTTTTTTATAGGTAAGGTCTTAGATTCATCTTTTGGTCATTTGTCTACCTAGTAGTCCCACCATCTTCGGACAGTCTATCACCTTCGTTGAAACAATATAGTCACCATAATCATAAAAGATCCTTCAGCATTCCAAATTCCTTTCCATTGACTGTATGTCTATTCTTCTGGTAGTACCATGCTATCTTAACAATCACAACTTTGTAGTGTGTTTTAAATTAGGGAGTAACTGTTCTTTTCAAAGTTCTTTTGAATATTTTGGTTCTATGATTACACCTTCACATAAAATTAAGATTTGGCTTGTCAGTTTCTGTGGGCATGAAAGTTACTAGAAGTGAATAATGTTTTGGGGGTGAAATTATAAGAAGATGAGGGAGACAAGCTGGGAAAGCTGACTTGAAAAGTGATTACAATTGAACCTCAGCAGATATAGGGATTTCTGAGGAGGAGATGGCCTTCAAAGAAGCTTTCAGATTTAAATGAGTGGATCAGGTCTTTGTCTCCTTGTATGAACTAGGAACGGTTGAACATACTTGGAAGGATAGTTGTTTGTGATTGAGGGCAATGCCGAGCGATGACCCAACTCTGAGTGGTCAGGGGCTAGTATTCCAGCTGTTGGGCTGGGTGTGTCAGTCCTTACACATGACTCTCTCTCTCTCTCTCTCTCTCTCTCTCTCTCTCTCTCTCTCTCTGCTTGTGTAGCTGAAATCCACTTGCTTCTTAGGAAAGTTGGCCTCCATTTGAGAAGTCCTTTTACAAGATTCTGAATGGCCTTATTACTTAGGAGACTTAACATAGAAGGGTCAGATGATGATGACATGGCCATTACTGATACTCCCTGACTTGTTCGTCCATTTTAAGTCCCCTTCCCACTCCACACTATGAAGGTCCAGACAGCTTTTTATTTTTTTGGCTGCGTAGGAGTGGGGGTGGGTGGGAAATGAATCCCCCATTTCTTGTGAGTCAGAGCCACTAGTTGCTGTGCCCTTCCTAGTCTACGGCAGCCATAATTGTTGATTTCTCATTAAGACTGCATGAGAGCGCCAAGAGAGCACTGCAGCAGAGAGGACTTCAGCACGAGGTGCTTGACTTTCTCATCCGCCCCAAGATTCTAGGGCAGGATACAGCTGATCCTGTGGCATGTCAGACCTTCCCAGCCCGCATTCTCCTACTCCTGGCTGTGCTTTGCTGACCACCGTGGTCCACTTACATTTTCACTAGCGAGACAGAATTGGGGAGTGGTAGCAGGCTAATTCCAACAGGCGCTCATAGAGATCACACAGAATCCAGAAGAACCCTCTCCCCTGGATCTGGAAAGTGAGCACACCTGCAGTTATTCAACTTGAAATCAGATTAGGCAACAACCATAACCCAAACCTGACTTTTATTTTTATTTTTCAAACTGCTCTCTGGTTCTTAATGAGTTTCCTAGTATAGGTAAAGTTCTATCATTGGTTTTAGATAAAAAAGAACGAACTCAAAACCTGGGCTTTTTTGGTGGCATGTGCTTGTAATCCCAGTATTGAGAAGGTCTATACAAGTGGATCCCTCGAACTTGCTGGCCAGCCAGCCTAGTTTACTTGGCTAGCTCCAGACCAATGAGAGTCTTTGCCTGAGGAATAAAGCCAGAGTTGTCTTCTGGCCTCGACACACACATATACACATAGATACAGACACACAGAAAGAAAGAAGGAAGAAAGGAGGGAAAGAAAGAAATTCAAGGTATAGTTTCCACTTTGATGACTGTCATTTAGGACAGAGGTTGGTAAATTGTGATCCACAAGACTAATCCAGCCAAGAGCAGTGACAGAGACCATATGGCCCATGAAACTGAAAAGTTACAATCTAATCCTGTACAGAAAAAGTTCAGTAACTTTTAAAAAATTTATTTTACGTTCATGTGCGTGTGTGCATGCGTGCGTGCACGTGTGCATCCCAGCACACTCATGGAGGCCAGAGGACAACTTGTTGGAATCGGCTTTACCCTCTACATGTGGAGAGGACCAGGGACTGAACTCATGTCTGTCAGGCTTCATAAAAGTTGCCCCCACCCTCTGAGCCATCCCATTGGCCTAGTAGTTTCTGGTTTAAGAGACCAATTAGTACTAGCTTCCATGAAAAAAAGAAGCTTCAAAAAAAAAAAAAAAAAAAAAAAAAAACCAAACCAAAACCCAAAAAACCAAACCAAGCCCCACAGCTAGTGGCTTCACACAATCAAAGATTCTTTCCTGTTCATGCCATAGACAAGTGCAGGCAGACACCTAGCTCCACATGGTCACTCAGAGGCCCACAGTAGGTATTGCTACATTCCCTTTTTCTGGTGTGCCTAGCACACAACTGCTAGAATGTTGGCTGGTGATTGTCCAGATATTTTCCCTGGCCTGACAGATAGCTATTCTGCTCAGGAATGCCTGGGAGGATTTGTAGCCTGAGGATCATTGGCTATAGGTTGATCTGATACAGGATTACAAATGCCTGATTATTTGGCCTCAGTTGGCTATAGTTCTAAGGGGTCATTCCACAGAGTTTAGTCAGATCTCCATAGGACATCAGAGACTAAGCTCAACTCAGACTATTCACTCAGAGTCTTGCCTTGCTTCAGTGGTCTTTCGCACTCCTTGGTGTATTTCCCTTAAGATTTTCTGTCACTTAGCCCCCTCGCACGAAAACCTCATCTCAAGCCCTATCATTAGGGACAATGACCTAGCATCTCAGGTCCCTATTGTTTTATGACTCTAGTGTGTTCAAAATATGCTTTGAAGGTTAGCCTGGTGCATCATCTAGCTAACAGACAGGAGAGGAGAGACCATGTCCTAGATAGCTTCACTTGTCAACTTGACATACCCGGGAAGAGGGAACCTCAACTGGGGCATTTCCTCTATCAGATTGGCCTGTGGGTATATCTGTGAGGGCATGTCATTTTCTTGGTTGCCGCCCCTGGTCTGGTGGTCCTGGGTTGTATAAGAAAGCAGGTTGAACACAGGCCAGAGGAGTGAGTCAATAAACAGCATTCCTCTGTGGTCTGTGCTTCATTCAGTTCTTGCTTCTAGGCTCCTGCCTTGAGTTCCTGTCCTGGCTTCCTACAAGGATGAGCTGTGATCATGATGTGTAAGCCAAATAAACCCTTTCCCTCCAACTTGGTTTTGATCAAAGTGTTTTATCTCAGCAGTACAAAGCAAAGTAGGACAGTTGATAGAAATAACTTAAGGCAGGAAGAACTTATTCTGGCTAATGCTTTCAGTCCACCATAGCAGAAAGGCATGGTGAAGTTCATGCGGTGGAGGCTTGGTACATCTTGGCAGAACAGGAAGCAGAGAATGGGACTAGAAGCAGAGCTGGGCTATACCCCTCAAGGCCTGCACCCTGTGGCCTGTTTGCCAGCTACGACCTGTGTCTAAAGGTTTCATAACTTTCCAAAATAACATCGCCAGCTGTGAACCCAGTGTTCAAGCACATCCTCCTGTGGGGGCTGTCTCACTTTCAGTCCATAACAGCAGCGTCGCTCCAATGCTCTCATCCCTTTTGCTCTATGTGGTTGATGAAGGCTAGTCTCTCATCAAGATGAAAAAGGGCTTTGAAACGTGGCTTAACCATATGCACAGAAAGAAGAGGTCAAGGCAGAGTCTCACTCTGTAGCCCTGGTTGACCTAGAACTCACTATGCAGACAAGACTGACTGGGAATCTGCAGTGATCCTCCTGTCTCTGCCTCCAGAGTGTTGGGATTATAGGACTCCATCACCACACCTGGCTTGAAAAGAACCAGTTCTGGTGGATATCTGCCCATCTTTGCCCCAAGGTACTCAGTTGAAACAATCCCTGAATAAAATCTTAGAGCAAGACCATGTTGTTCTTCCTAGATCTTCTTTCAGGGCGAGGCTGGGGCATTACAGCATCATATCCCAAGTGTCTATCCAGTACATAGGACACAGAAGACAGGGACTAATGTTTGGTGGGTAAGACTACTGTTGGTTGGGAATGGAATTCACTCTGGTCTAGGAATGGCCACACAGATTAGCAGAGATATGGAAGGTGGGTAGTGTCAACTTGAGCTAGGCGAATAATGGTGGGGGAGAGAGCTAGTTTCTTTTCTTTCTTTCTTTCTTTCTTTCTTTCTTTCTTTCTTTCTTTCTTTCTTTCTTTCTTTTCTTTCTTTCTTTCTTTCTTTCTTTCTTTCTTTCTTTCTTTCTTTCTTTCTTTCTTTCTTTCTTTCTTTCTTTCTTTCTTTCTTTCTTTCTTTCTTTCTTTCTTTCTTTCTTTCTTTCTTTCTTTCTTTCTTTCTTTCTTTCTTTCTTTCTTTCTTTCTTTCTTTCTTTCTTTCTTTTTTTCTTTCTTTCTTTCTTTCTTTCTTTCTTTCTTTTTTTCTTTCTTTCTCTCTCTCTTTCTTTCTTTGTTCTTTCTTTCTTCCTCTCTCTCTCTCCCTCCCTCCCTTCCATTTATTTATCTATTGAATTGAATTTTGCAAATTTCATACAATACATTTTGGTCATATTTAATCTACCTCCCTTATCTTATTTCTGTTTTTGAGAGAGTGCTAGTTTTCAAACACTGACTGTAAGAAAGAAAAGCCTATCCAGGCCAAATGTTCTCCTCTGTGGTCCATTCATCCTCTCTCTGGTGGACCGCAGCCAGAGCTCCAATGTCTTCAAATAAATAGTTACCCCTGCTCCCACTGACACATTGACCTTGTCTGTTAGTAGCCACACATGTCCCCTTTGGGGGAGGGGGATTGAGGCAGAGTCCCACTGTGTTGTCCAGGCTGGCCTCTAACCAGCGATCATCCCACCCCAGCATGCCAGGCTTTGTGCCACCAAGCCCAGCTTGCAAATGCTTGATGGAATGCAAGTTTCTCTTCCCTCTCCACCTCCTTCCTCAGGTTGCCACCGTGGCCTCGCTCCTCAGTACTGCTTTGGTCTCTCTGCCAGCTCATTAGTTTCCTCGGCTGGATGTTTCCCGACTTGACAATCAGCAGCCCCCTTGTCTGGGGGCCTGCCCCGTTCTCATTAGCTGTTACAGTCCTTGTGTAGATCACAGAGAACCCCCAAAGAAGTCATATTTGTAAGTATGTGCTGGAAAGATTATGACTAGGCCACATAGACATGAACAGAACACAGTAATTAAAAACACTGCCTGGTCACCAATGGTGGCTTGCCCTTAACGAATCACATTAAGACAAGTTTCAAAGGAGGCTTGAGTTTGCCTTGGGAGCTGGGGAGGACAGCAAGGGACTGTACAGCCTCTTAACAGAAACCAGGCACCATTGGGTTAAATCTCTTGTTGTCTTCTTCGGGATCTGGTATTAATTTTATAAAAACCTCAACCAATATCACCTTATTTTGTCAGGGACAACTTGCTATGTCGTCGGGGATGTCAGGCACCCTGATTTGCATAATGGGGACTGGTCTGCAATTGTCTTAACTATTGGCAAAACGTTTTGAATGCCATTTTTGAAATTCCTGTTGGCTGTCCTGGAAATATCACTTGTGTATAGTCTTAGACCAGTAAACAAAGACACTTGGGGAAAAAGAGGAGCAGCTTTCCCTGATTGCCAAATGAAATACAACTTTGTTACTGAACTCTCTCATTCTGCCTTTGGAAAAGCTGGGAGCACAAATTCTTTTCTCCATTGTATTAAACAAAAGGTAAGACACTGGCTTCAAATTTATCCATAGAACTTTGGACTTTCTACGAGTTTTCTTTCTAGAATACTACACCAGAGAACAACATAGCAGGCTGCCAGAGGCCAAGGCAGGAGAAACCAGTGGCCATGATCATGGTGTACGTGGTGTGTAGATGGTGAATGCCTGCCAATTTCTTGGGTCTGGGTTTCTCCCACTGACATCCTTCTAGCCCACCAGAGGTGAATACATCTCAGGAGTCTTCATGGACCCATCCTGGTATAGTACAGTCAGTGCCCCACTAGAAGTTCTGGGAAACCTGGTTCTGACATTCTTACTTGGTCTCACTAACCTGGTGACTTCTGAGTTTCATGGCTCAAGACTAAGCTAGGCCCAGCTTGCTGGAATTCTGAAGAAACTCATCTGCCTGCAAAGGGTTTAAGGAGAGAATGAAGGTGAGAGAAGGTTCTGTCAAGTTGCATGGTTGTGGATGAAAATAACATGTATTTTTCCAACTCAAGTTCAAATCTAGTGGTACAGGGTTTCCTCTGGGGACATTTGGTTTAAATAGTCTACAGGTACATACTTGCCTGAAAGAAAACCCCCTGGGAAGTCACCATCCGTAGACCTGATTCTATTCTTCCAAAAAAGTCTTTTGTTGCTCAAGACCATGGGCATCAGGACTCCCGGGGCTAGGCATGGCAATCGCCTGTGCCAGCTTTACACTGGTCACTTCCAGCTCTGCAGCTGGCCTTGTTCAGCACTCTGTGAATCTCTTCCTAGCATTTTTCTCCCTAGTGATGTCTGTGCCCATTCCACACCCTAACACCACCAAGAGAGGGACTATGTACAGGGACAGAAGTCCCTCGGGGATTGGGAAGCCTAAGAGAATTAGAAGTGTGTCAGTCAGCCGCACAGGGAAGGGAGCTTGGAATCCCATGCCTTCATTTCCTTACTTTTACCTTCTTTTTTCTTAGTGCCAGGGTGGCAACATTCTTAATGTTAATTTTTATAAAGGTGCCAGGCCTCTGCTCATTTGCAAACCATTGTGTCTAATTTGCATAGCAGATCCAGGAGGCCCCTACTCCGATTTTGGAAAATGGAATACAGTATAAATATGATAAATGGATTAGGTCAGCTGACTGCAAGTGTAGCCACAGCCGACCCACAGGCCCTGTGCACATGAACTACGGAGGCGGTTTGTCAATCAGGCAATTTATTCCCGTCCTGGAAGTGGAAAAGCAGGATGTGCACACACGCTTGCACAAGAGCTTGCTGGTAACTCCTGCTGAGAAATAGGCCATCAGACAGTCCCTGCACGGGCTTCCGTGGCCTCTAAACCCCCAGTGGAGGGGAGGAGAAGTTTCTGCAGACCACCTGCATTCAAAGATCTCCTGCCAGAGAAGTTTTTGCCTGAAGACTGTGGGTGGTCAATGGAAAGTCTCCTTGAACTTGTTGACTTAGTGGCCAGCAGCTGAAGCCTTGAAGAGAAGCTGCTGCAAAGAAGGGATCTGGGGGGCTGTCAGACCTTCCCACCTGTCCTGGTCCTAAGAGGCTCTGTCATCCTGGGGCCAGTCAGTTGTCTAGGGTAACCAGGCCTTGGCAGCACTATCTGGGGACACAGGACGTCTTGGTTCCTGCTCAGTAGGGGAAAACAATTACCCTGGCAGCTGGCCACTTGTTTCTGTCTACCATTCAACTCCCTCTTCTGCCTGACACATGAGTCTCTAGCTGACCCCCACCCCCTCAGGACACAGATCATCCATCATGGCAGTGCCATCTAGGGTAGTAGCAGGTGGCTTGTCGTTTTTATCAGCACAACTCAGGAAGTGAGGCGCAGGCGACGGGCCCGCTTCAGTGGATTAATATGATACGATGTGAGCACCTTTTGCAATTAGTTAATGGCTTGGCTATGTGGGGTAGGCTTCTTTGGCCTTCTGTCTCGGGATTAATGACCTAGGATGACAGATGGAAACCTAAAATCGCTTAGGAAAAGAAAACAAGTTTGTATGCAGTGGGAGGAGGGGTGGAAAAGAATGGTCCAACTCCTGGGGACTGGGGTGACCGTAGGAAGGGAAAAACTAGCAGTTGGTTATCGAGCTGGGGAGGGGTCGGACCAAGGAAGCAGCCAATGTAGGAACTGGGATTTTTTTTATTTTATTTTATGTGTATGAGTGCTATACCTGCATGTATCCGTGCATCCGTGTCCTGCAGTGCCTGTGGAGGC
The DNA here is from genome assembly GCF_000622305.1 of Nannospalax galili. NCBI lineage: Eukaryota > Metazoa > Chordata > Mammalia > Rodentia > Spalacidae > Nannospalax > Nannospalax galili. The sequence goes on along the minus strand of NW_008330152.1, from coordinate 872,863 downwards.
CAGAAGAGGGTTGTTGGTTCCCCTGGACCTGGAGTTATAGACTTCTGTCAGCTGCCACATGAGTGCTAGGATCCGAACCCCAGTCCTCTGCAAGAACAGCCAGTGCTCTTAACCACTGAGGCGTTTCTCCAGTCCAGGAGCTGGGATTTTACTAGGAGATATACTCAGATGTGTGCATACGTGTAAACGTGTATGTGTGTTTGTGTGTATGTGCATGCTGGATGCGTCAGTGTGTATATATCTAAGCTTGAATATTTATGTATATAAAAGTATATGAGGGAATCTGTATGTATCTGTGTACATAGATGTGAATGTGGTGTTTATATGTGTGTTGTGGTG
>NW_008330152.1:836962-872487 GCF_000622305.1 Nannospalax galili | reverse complement strand
ATATCTGAAGGGTCTTTCTAGATGAGATTAATATTTGAATGAGTAGAATGAATAAAGCAGACTTCCATCTCTAATGAATTGAAGATTTGAAAAGATTATATATATGTGTGTGCATATATATATATATATATATGATATATGTGTACTGTGTGTGGTCCATGCCTATGTATGTGTGTCTATAGTATGTGTTTATGTGGAATGTGCATGTTTGTCGATGTACGTGCTCTCAGTTCTGGGTCCGGACTTGCAGAGGTCAAACAGCCTCCAATTCTAGGTAGAATTTACCAGGCCCCTGTGTTGGCTGCTGGGTGGTTTGGAGTTCAGGCAGGACAAGGCTGAATCTAGGGCCACACATCGTACTGACCACTCTTTCTCTTTCAGTATTTTTCAGCCTGTGTCTCTCTGAATTGCCTTCAGTTCCCTGCTGCACACAAGTCTCTTCACGGCGCACAAGAAGTTGCTGTCTTCACAGCCTCCCAGCTTAGCAATTTATTGGAAACAGATCTTTCCATAGCTTGCAGCATTTGCCAGTTTCTCCAAGGTACAACTATTTTAACCATGGTCAATTTCAAGCTGCCCAAGAACAGCACGTATATGGCTCTCCTGAAACCAGGATGTGTGTGTGTGTGTGTGTGTGTGTGTGTGTGTGTGTCTTGTGAGCTGCTGTCCCCATGTCTGCACAACCATTTGGGAAACAATCTGATTGCTCTTTCTTACCACTCAGACCCAGCCCTCGTCCAAGCCCTGTCTCCAGGGAAACAGGTTGTGCCTATTGGTCAGCACTTGGTTTTGTGCTGCTTCCTGACTGGATTAGAGAGGGGCATAGAGTGATGGGAGCAAGAGCCAGACTAAAACTGCTTGAAAATGAGTTGGGGGAGGGCTAAAGAAGGGGCCCAAATACCATGGGATGGCTCTTCCACAGCCGAAACTCCCAGGGGCTTCTATCATCAATTGCCCCAGAAGCTCTTAATGAGATATAGGAATCTGCTGCTGTCCAGTGACATCCTCAAAGTAGGAAGGCTAAGTCAGAGTGAAGCTAGGCGGGGCCAAGAAAGGCTAGACGCAAGCTGCTGTCTCCCAGCTCTCGGCCCATTAGGGGACTGGGAAGGGGGCTTAGTTGGCCCGTGTTTGACAGGGACCCAGAAGCATTCTGTGTTCATTTTCCCTAAAAGAAAGATGTCAGGGGAAACCTCTGAGTGTCAGGGCTGACTGCAGAGAGGCAATGTCCCGTGACCAAGAATTGTGACCTCCTGGCCTGCGCACAGGATGTCACAGGGCTCGGAAGAGTAGGTGACTCATCTTCCCTTCGGAAACAGGCCAGCCATCCAGGTGCAGCTAATAGGGAAGTATGTGTGCACGTGCGTGTCTGCCTGTGCGGGTGGCATTTGTGGTGGAGCAGCCAAGCAGCTTGCCTGGAGCCTGTCCAAGATCAGGCAGAGGAGACGGTCTGGAGAGAGCAAGGACAGAGTAGCATAGGCAGGACACGGAGACAAGGTGAGAGCAGTATGTCTGGCGAGTTCACAGCCCTGAGGGCACAAGAACTGCTCTGGGGAGTCTGAGGCCTGTTGGTGACAGAGCTGCCCTAAGAGTTGAGTGGACCTGGTGAAATGTCCAGTGAAGAAGAGAGAGGGAGCTGTGGTCCGGGAAGCTTGCTCCATGAAGCAGATGATCAGTACATGCTCAGACTGGCTATAGCAATATCATGGGAGAGCTAATTAGAAATGTATACTCTCTGGCCTCACCCAGACCCATGTTGTCAGCCACTTAGAGGATGCAGCTGGACCATTTCTATGTACCAAGCCCACCAGCAGGTTCTGTGCTTTGCTCAAATGTTAGAGTCCATGTTGTCAAGGAGTAGCTAGCCGACCATGGTAGCGTGGGCCTGTAGTACCAGTTACTGGAGCTGCTGAGGCAGGAGGATCTCTTGAGCTTATGAATTTGAGGTCAGCACAAAGGAAAGGCACAGTAGCTGTCCATCCACAAGTGTCTTCAAAGCAAATGTGGTATAGCTGTGTGCTGACTGTCTTTTGTTTGCCCTCCAAGATCCAGTTGTAGCCATTTTTCTATCATGTTCTGGGTCCCAAAGACCAACAATGCCAGGGCTGAATTTCAGTTGAGTTCATCGAATGGGAAAGAGGACATTTGGTTGGTTTTTGCCAGTGAGAGGAAGAATTCTCAGTTGGGTTCTTCCAATGGGAGGGAGAACTTTAAGTTGGTTTCAGGTAGTAGGAAGACTGACTTTTGCGCTGGAGCAGTGGCTCAATGGTTAAGAGCACTGAAACAGAGTACCCAGGTTCAATTTCCAGCACCTACAATGGCTGTCAACAACACCGGTTCCAGGGTATCTGACGCCTTCTTCTGACCTCCGACGGCACTGCACAACATGGGTACACTTACACACATGCAAGCAGTACACTCATACACATGAAATAAAAACAATAAAAAATATTAAAAAGGAGGGCTGACTTTCAGCAGGCTTTAGTCATGGGTGGGCTGGCTCTCCATCGGCTTCAGTGAATGGGCAAGCTCTTGTTGGATTTAGTTAATTGGGAGTAACAGATGAGAGATAAGGGAAAAACAGGTCGGGGTTTCATTTTGTTTTGTTTTCTTTGCTCTCTCCCTACTTACTAACTTGCTAAGAGGAAAGAAATACCCTTTCCCCATTCCACCTTCCGTTGAATGCCCCCTCAGAGGTCCCACCTTTCCCTGGGCCTCTATATAACGCAATGTTCTCCCTTTAATTCTGAAAGCACGAAAAGCTTCCTGCCAGCCCTAGCGTCTGTGTGCCTCAACATCCCCTCATGTTTGTTTTTCACCTTCCAGGACATGCCTCTTACATTAAAGCTGGCCAGGGCAGTGCCTAATGGATATCAGATGGGACACAGCTAGGTGCCATGTCTAATGCACATGCTGATGCTGTTGCTGGCTGGCCTTAGAGAGGTCCCTTTTGTGTTTTGAATGAGAACTGTCTCCCCATTGGTTTGTGTTTGAACACTTGGTTCCTGGCTGGTGGTGCTGTTTAGAAAGTTGTAGAGCCTTTAGGAGGCAGAACCTTGATGCAGGAAGTGGGCCACTGGGGGCGGGTTTTGAAATTTCACAGCCTAGTCCCACTTACTTTCTGCTGTCTGTTTCCTAATTGAAGATACAGTGTGATCAGCTCCTCACACTGCCATGCCTTTCCTGCCACGATGGACTGTAATCCCTCAGAGCTGTGAGCCAAAATAAACTCTTCCTCCTTTAAGTTGTTTCTTGTTGGGTATTTGGCCACAGTAACAAGAAAAATAACTAAAACAGTGCCCACAGGAAAATAAAAGGACTGTAATTGACCCAGTACCCCCTATACACAGGGTGTGTTCAGGGGTGTTCTGTGTGTGATTTAAGTCACCATCACCCCAGCCCACCATTGTAGTCATTTCTAGTTGAATAACAATGGGGACAAGGTTCAAGGTCTGACAACTGGTAGGGTTTGAATTTCTGTCGTGTAGTTTGTAAGTCTCTACACTCCCTACATTTTGGCATACCTACCCATAGACTGTAACAAATGTCTAGACCCTTGCAGAGTTAAGATTGTGTTCTGAAAGGACATGGACCAAAAGACCAGAGATATCCTGAGATGTCATGAGGAAAAGGTTTCTTTGAAATATTGATCATGTGATTTTTTTTTTCTAGCAGCAGGTCACTTGAAGAATTGGGAGGGCATGTGTTCACTACATCATTCCTAGAGACTGAATGGTATTAGCCACTTCATATAATCATCAAGGGAATCCAAAGGTGTAAAGATTATGACCCATTTCATAGATGGGAATGTTGAGGCTTAAAGAAGTTAAGTCATGTGTCTAATAGCAACTTTCTCCCTCCCTCTGCCCCTCTACTCTGCTTATTTTCCTTCATGGCACTTACCAGTTTCCAATATATCATCTACTTCTTCAGTGTGTATCTCTCCTCACAGAAAGCCACTCCATGAAACCAGGGATTTTGTCTCTTTTTTCCCTTCATAGAACTATCATTGGAATTTGAAGGGTGTCGGACACATAGTAGGTGCTCAGTCAGTTGTTACTGGAGGTACCAATGAAAGGGCATTGTAGAGCTTGGCAGTCGCAAATCTGGAATTGGAATTCATGAACTTTGGATTTCTACTTCAGTGGAATCCTGCCCCTTCTCAAATTGACAGCTAGAAACATCCAGTCACTGAGCTTGGACTATGACTGGGCTCTGCTGGTGTGTCTGCATGAACACCCAAGACAAACACTCTTTATGTTCTTCTGTAACTTCACATTTTTTTTTCTAAAACATTCTGGGGTTTGATTTTTTTCTTCTCCCTCATTAATTTTAATCTGTTATGCTTGCTGTGCCTTTTGGCCAGCAGTTCTGTTTCTGTGCTCCCCCAGAAGGGTTTGGGGTTCTCTAGTCATCTAGATGTATCACCCATTTCATTTTACCTGGCCTGCTGTCTCATTAAGAAGCTACTCTTGCTTCTCGAAGCTATGTCATTTGGTAGCAACATCTCTCTGAACCCTAGCCTGTGACCACACAAGACTGTTGCTGCCCTTCCCGTTACTGAGGTGGCCACTGTCCTTGTGATGCTGCCTAAGATACTCAGTGATGCCCACCTCATTTTCCTCAAATGTCCACAAGAGCAAATGTCGTTGCTGGTTGACATTGTGTGGCATAGAGTGGGTACTTCATGAATGCTGGTTGAAACCTATCCGTGATCTTATGGAATAATGACAGCGACATTACACTGTGTGTCTTCATTTGATACAACAGACAACTGAGGCTGGTTGTAGGAAACTGGAGGTTATTCACCTCCTGGTTGTCCTCTTCAAGTCCATTCTAGAAGCTCTACACATTTAAAATTTCTCAGTTGAGGATTTGAACAAAGAATCTCTGTGTACACCTTTTGCCATGGTTCTGGTGTTAGGAGCACCTTCAAATGCCACTAGCTGGGAACTTCTACAGTATGAGCTCTCACCTGGAGGAAAGACATCATTTTGGCAAGTTGTGTTTAGAACTGCACTCCTCCACTCCTCCAGTCAGTCTTCCAGGACCATCTGGATAAGATCCTGGGAGCCAGGAATTCAAAAGTATAGCACTGAATGGAAGGTTAAGTCCTTTTTTTCTATCATAAATGTGTATCTCTCCATCATCACCTCAGTCATTTAAGGAAGAAACTTCCATCCATCAAAGCTCTCTGCTGAGAACATAAAGGAGATTAAACATTAAAGTCTGAATCTATGCCCTGAGAGAATTGCAGTATAATTCCCACATTCCATTCTAGAGAGACTAACCTCAGGCTCCTTTAACTGGCAAAGCTCTCCTTCCCTCACAGGGCATTGGCAATATTGCTGATCACCCACTCTCTGTAACATTTTCTGAGCTCTTTCCAGGTGACAAATGTGGATCCAGGTGACAAAATGTAGTTTGTGCCAATTCAATAACATACCCGTGATCAGTAATTTTATGTGTCAACTTGACTGAGTCCTGGGTTGCCCAGATATTTATTTGGTCAAACATTATTCTGAGTGTTTCAGTGAGTGTGTATTTGGATAAGATTAACATTGACATTGTAGAGACTGAGTAAAACAGATGCTCCTCAGCCAATGAATCAAAGGCCTGAATAGAACAGAGAGAGAGAGAGAAAGAGAGAGAGAGAAAGAGAGAGAGAGGCTTCTGCAAGCAAGAGGGAATGCTATAGTGGATTGCCTTTGGACACCCAATCTGCAGCATTGAGTGTGGAAAGTAACATCTCCCAAACCCCATCCAATACCTACTGCAGGGCAGTTATCTTGCAGAACATGCCTCTACCCCACCACACCCAACTGGCCTGAGGCTAAGGCAACTTTTCTAGTCAGAACTGTTCTTTGGGAGATTTTTGTTTGTTTTGTTTTTACTTTTTTCTTCTTTTTATGTGTTTGTGTATATTATGTGTATGTATGTATATTATGCGTATTTGAATATGTGCATGCGTGTGTGTGTGCGTGTGTATGTGTGTGCACGTGTGTAGGCTCAAGGTTAACGCTGGTAGTCTTCCTCAATCACTCTCCACCCTATTCATTGTGATAGGGTCTCTGGATTGAACCCAGAGCTTGCTGCTATGGCTAGTCTCACTAGCCAGCTTAAGCAGGGATCCTATCTCAGCCATGTTGGTTTTTTTTTGCAGTTCTTTTTTTTTGTGTGTGTGTATATATATGGTGTGTGTGTGTGTGTATGTGTGTGTGTGTGTGTGTGTGTGTACACATGTGTGGAGGTCAGAGACAATGTTGGGTATAGGTTCCTGCCTTCTACCTTGTCTGAGAGAGGGTCTTTCGTTTGCCAATGTTTATGCCAAGCTGCCTGGCACACGAGCTTCCAGAGAGTCTCCTGTCTCTGTCTCCCATCTCACCATAGGAGTGCTGGAATTTCAGACATATGATACTGCATCTGGTTTTATGTGGGTTCTGGGGATTTGAACTCAGGTCCTTCTGCTTGCACGAAAATCACTTTTACACATTGAGCCGTCTCCCCAGCCCTGGAAGTAGTTCTTAAGATGTCTTCTGTACCGCCATCATCATCACCTGGGAACTTTGTATAAATATATACTTGCATTTATATTCTGGGGGTGTGGCCTAGCAGTATATTTAAACAGGACATTTCCAGGATTCTGAAGCAACAGTTAAAGTTCTAGTGACAGTACCATGTGCTAAGCAGGACCCCCACCACTTGGCATTTTGGCCGTCAGCATAGCAACAAGCATTCAAAAGCCTTCAGTAATCACAGTGGCTGGCTGCTGTTTCCATCTGCTTTGCAACTGCGGAAATCCTCCTTCACCCGCCTCTGTGGTCTCCGGGAGATGGCCATGTGATTCTGGCCTGACCAATCCTGGCTCATGAACTTCCCCAAATGTCCAAACTCTGTACCCATGGCTAATTACTAAAGCATGTGGCTCTGTGTCCAAATGGTAACACTTACTTTGTCAACTCTGCTGTCTGACTTTGCTCTTCTGTTCTAACATGATCGCTTCAAGGGGATCACATGACCAAAGCTGGGCCAATCAGGAGGCCTTTGTGAGATTCAAAAAATGAGTGCCAGTAGAGTGAGGGTGGGTTCTTCTTTTCTGACAGCAAGTGAACCCTGAGGGCTCAGCTGCTGGCTGCCATCACTCACCCTGGGGAGAGGGCTATCTGTGGCAGGGGAAGATGGAGCCAACACAGAAACAGAAGGAGGGACAAGAGAGCCACAATGGGAGAATTGAAAGAGGGTTCGTGGAGGGACGAGAGGGAAGAGAAAAGGAGAGAAGAGCATATTGTATATGTACATGTTCATGTGTGCAAATGTGTGGAGGCCGGAGGTCAATGTCAGGTGCACTTCTTGGTCTCTCTCCACATTATTTTTTGAGATAGGGTCTCTCATTGGACCACAGGCTCACTGATCCATCTAGTGTGTCTGGACAATGAGATCTAGAGATCTGCTTGTTTCCCATTCCCCAGTGCTAGGAGTCCACGTGCATACAATCACACCTGACTTTTTATGTGGGTACTAGAGATCCCAACTCAGGTCCTTAACAGCAAACACATTACTGACTGAGTCATCTCCTCCTCAGCTTCCACCTTGTTTATTTTATTTTACTTCATAATTTTTTACAGGGGCTCTCACTGGCCTGGAGCGACTGATTAGGCTAAGCTGGGGTTCAGGGAGTCTCAGGGATCTCATGGGATTACAAACACATGCCACTATACATGTATTTGTAATCCCGTAAAATTTTTTTTTTGTTTTGTTTTGTCTTTTTGAGACAGTCTTTTTGCAGCCCCAGTTGGTCTGAAACTTCCTATGTAGACCAGGCTGGCCTCAATCTCAGAGATCCTCCAGCCTCTACCTCCTTAGTACTGGATTAAAAGTGTGAGCCACCTACCCGGCCTTAAATTTTTTACATGGGTTCTGGGGATTGAACTCAGGTCCTCACGCTTGCATGGCAAGCACTTTACCCATGGAGTCACCTTTCCATCCCACTGTAAGCTCTTCACTGAAGTTCTAAGGGCCAAGATAGATATCTGCTTCCAAGATTGACAGCCTAGAATGATGACAGCCTGAGCCTAGCCCAGATTTTGGTCTTGGTCACACATGTTTCTCAACACCTGTTATATGGAGAATGTTGGGGTGTAAACATTTTCCTGAACCAGTGGTTCCCTAATTTTCATTAGTTCTCAAAGTATCTGGCTCAATAAAAGTTTGAGATCTGGCCAGTGAGATGGCCCAGCTGGTGCAGGTACTTGCAGTGCAAGCCTGATGCCTTTTCTCTACTGCATTCAAAAGGAACATAGCAATTTTCTGAGTAAAACTTTGGCTTTGTTGATAATACAGACACCATGGGAGGAGAGAGTCCTGATCTAGATGTGTCTTCACCAGGCTTGTGAGCCATCCCAAATGTCAAAACCCCGTGTGCATGGCTGATTGTTAAAGCATTCAGCTCCATGTCCAAATGGTAAGACTTACTTTGCCAACTCTGTTGTTTGTCTAGAAGTCTAACCTTGAATGCACTGTGGCTTAATGCCTGCCAAGGGCTGGAAGAAAAGCAATATTTATGGAGGATTTCCTGAGGTGACACAGTCCATATATCCCATCGTCTGTGATTTATCTTTGGATTAAGTCAGAGTTAAGAAGTGAACTGGTAAGGAGGAATGGGCAAGAACAGATGGCTCAGGGTCAAGTTGTGGATCCCTCCTCTACTAGCTCTGCCAGCTAGGAAAGTGCCGTTAGCTACCTGTGCTTACTGCTCTTATTAACAAAATGAACTTGTTGGTACTACCCACCTCTTTGTGACAGACTACATTCTTGGTCCCAGTTCTTCTGCCCTCCCAGAATACATGCCTTTTGCCTTGCAACTAAGAAAAGCCTTCCTATTGTGAACAGACTGTTTTATTCCACCTCTAGATTCAGGGCTCAGCCATGTGACTCTCTTTGGCCCCTGGGATGCTAACAGGTGGAACACAAGCAGAAGGCCTGAAGTGGGTTTTTACAGTGGGCCTCGTGATCTTGTGTTTGTGCCACAGCCATGGAGACATGTCTGCCTGATGTTGAGATGTTGGAGCAGAACCCAGTGACTGGTCTGTGACCAGCCTAGACCAGCTCAGCCCTATCCACACCCAGATGCAAGAGCAAGCCCAGACAAGATCAACAGAGCTGCCCAACCCTGCTGGCTCAGATAGCAGACTCCACAGAAAGTTACGAAATCAATGGCAACTGTTACATGCCATGAAGGTTTCAAGATGGTCTGTTCTGTAGCAGAAGCACATATACAAGTCGTGGTGGTGGTGGTGAGAAGATTAAATGACCTCTATCTGGCATGTAAATGCCAGATGAGTGATTCGTACAAACGCTTACAAAGTCCTCGGAGTGGTGCACTTATCTGCTGTGCAAGAACACAGCTTCTTTCCCAGGAGGCACGTACCTGTACCTTCTTCATGGCACATTGTAACCGCCTCTGGCATTGGGGGCTGTAAGGTACTGAGATGATCAGACTTCACACACCTTGCCCTGTGCTCAGGACTGTGAACATTCCTCTACCTCTCCCTTTGAGGCAAGCCCACCCCTCCCTTTTTCTGGCAGCCATCTCTTTGAATCTGACATTAGAATGGACATTACATGAAAGCAGACTTTGCCCATCTTGCTTGCTGCCGTTTCTCTAGTGTCCCAAGCAGCTGCCAACACATTGATGAACAGTGCTGGGTAGATTACAGACTTACCAGTTCCAGGTTGACCTTGAGCTCATCACTTTTTTCCGTTCTAATGTACTGTTAGCTCTTGCTTCTTCATGCCAAGCATACTTAAAGCTAGTGGTTGATGAGCTCAGAACCTGATGGGAGATAAAGATCTGTCAAATGGAGGAAATGTCATCAGCTACCACCTTTTCCCAGGAGCTGTAGACTTGGACAGCCACCTTGGAAGAGGAGTTGGAGTTGGCTGATGATTCGATTTGAGGCATATGGAAAAGTCTAGTTTGAAATAGCCACCTATCAATGATGACCAGAACTCTACCCAGAGCTTCTATTTGTGTTAAGCTCTACGTACCCCTTTCCAGCCATTAGCTTAGAAATGCAAATAGCCCTCCACGAGGGCTTCCATTTGGATGCTATAACTCACCACTATGGGGATGTTTCTAGAACTTTCCTTTTTATACAATTATATAATTCATTCTGAAAGCATTTGTACCCATCTCCTACCTGGATGGGTACAAAAGATGCAAAGGTATCCTGCCCTCAGGAAGCATTAGATTGGGAAAAAAAGCTGTTTCATGTTGGCAGCTTCCCTGAGGTGGGATGAGAAGCGCCCTCAGAGAAACGAGGACGATGATAATCACAACAATTATGGCCATTTGCAAAAGTAGTCACAGATTTTCCCCCTCCTTGAATCTGTATCCTCACAATGTGGATTCGTGTAGCAGGAGGCCAAGCTTTCTGTATCCCCTTGAGCCTGAGATCTACTCTGGCCAAGGTGGACCATTATTAGCAAATATAACACAAATCAAGACTTGAATGACCAATGTGTGCCCTCTGAGGCTTAGCTGCCTCTTGTACTCTAGCTGGAACTAATTTCTTAGCCCTTGAGAGACATATAGCCCTGTCACCATCATTGCCAATAGCCAGCCAGCATCTGGGCACCACTCAGGACTAGTCACCCCGTAGGTGAGCCTCTGCCTGGCCACAGATGCCTGGCCGAGATCCTTAGGGCCCAGGAGAGCTGAACACGTGGATCATCATTGCTTTATTTGGTTAAAGTTTAGTATGTAAGTAAGTTAACTACACAGCAATAGATAACTGAGATGTGAATGGTCCTACTAACAACTTCTACTTACTAGTCACTAATAATGTATGGCACTTGGCACATGCATTCATTTCATATGCATCCATTTAAACATTACAACAGCTCAGTGAAGAAGGTAGAATTCATTACTATTCTACAAATAAAAGGAGACAGACCAGTTAAATTATCCACCGAAGGCCACACTGCTAGTTAGTGGAAGACCCTAGACTCAGTCTGAAGTTTCTTTGTGTGTGTATGTGTTTGTCTGTGTGTATGCACAGGGCACATGCATGTGCGTGTGCATGCACGAGGAAGCTATTGTTTCTCAAGTGCTCTCCATCTTGTTTTTTGAGACTCTGATCGGCCTGGGACTTGCTGGTGAGGCCCAGGGATCCACCTGCTTCTGCCCCCCACCCCCGAGTGCTAAGATTCCAAGTATACATCACCATGCCTGGCTTTTTTCTGTGGGTTCATGGGATTAAAGCCAGGTCCTTATGCTTACAAGGCAAACACTTTACTAACTGAGCTGTCACCCCAGCCCCATCAGTTCTATGTTTCTGAAACTCCACAGTGGTGTTTACATCAGGTTCCTTACTGCAGGGTTCAGACTCAAGCTTTTTCCTCCAGGGGCCAGAGGGCAAAGGAGGCAGGGGCCCCTTCTTCCCCTGCCTGTTAGGCAGACCCTCACTGCTAAAGACACCCATTTGAGAGTAGCTGTCCATCTCATTACTTCTCTCCTAGTGACAAATGTCCTCACCTCACCCCCACCCCTCTGACCCTTTGCTGTGCATAATCAACCCCCTTCCGAATGTCACCTAAGTATTCTCCAATTTCTGACTATTTCCCTGGGTCCAACACCTCTCAGCTGCCAATCCTCTGACAAGCTCCCTTCCCCAACCCCCAATGGTTGTTAGGGTGATTTGTCAATAATAAATTCTGAAGCAAATTGAAATATTTCGAGACAGCATAAAAACAAATGGGAGAAAACGGTTCCCATCCCGAAATGCTGATTGAATCAAATATTGCAATATCGATTGTATGATACATTTTCATATTTAATTCAATGAAAACCATGGGGTTCGAATGCTTTCCATTACAGTACAGAATTTTTCAGTTTGCTGGAGAATTTATTATTGGTGTGCCACCCAAATTGGATTACTATTGAATCAAAACCCTGCCATGTTATTCAATCAAAGACCACGATTCTAACCCCAAGAGTCGATCATTACCACTTTTCCCAAAGTATATTTCCCTTTCCGTGTTTCACACAAGAATGGCTATCTCCCGTGCGTCGTCCACCTCCCTCCTTTTCCCGCTTAAAATCTTCCACTGATAAAAACATCACAACTGGCTTTTCAACATCCATATTAGTCTTAGCTTTTCAGGGGTTCATGCTGTTGTCTCCTTGATTTTGTCTCCCATCTGGGCTCTGGAACACATATGTGTCAGCCACTTGCTGACACATACCAAGAAGTATCAAAGATGGCCACTAGCCACCAGGAGCTAGGAGCAGTGAGTGATCCCCGCGGGGGCCCTCAGAAGGAACCAAGCCTGCTGACACCTTGATCTTGGACTTTCAGCCTCCAGGGGCATGAAACAATGCATTCGTGCTATTTGAGCCTCCTAGTGTGTAGCACCTTGTTATCAGGCGGCCCTGGAAAATGAATACCATGCCCTTGCCCTGCTTCCTGGCAGAACTTAATAAAATTACTTTCCTGTGAATCCCAGTCTCAGGGCCTGCCATGGGAAACCCAGCAAAGCAAGACTCCACTGAGGCCAGGGAGCCTGGTGCCCGGAACTGTAGCTACATGTTTACATGCCTGATTGAGATTAGATTTCCAAAATGCAATTAGAAAACCTCCTAGACAAAACTCTCCCTGCACAGGCCAGCGTCTGTGACGGTAGATGGCATTTAGTGTGGACATGCTGGTCGCGTGGGGCTCTCTGGCTTCTTCCTCACACATGTCTTTTTTTTGTGTGTGTGCCCCTCACAGCTGTGGCCCTGGCTGCTTCACCAAAGTTGAATTGAGTGTCCCTGAAAAATATAGCATAGCATCCTTTCCCTGCCGCGAGACACTAAACCAATAAATTATAAATCAGCCAGCAGCCCCGTGACATGAGGATGTAATGAGAAATGCAAAATAAGAAGAGACATGGGGAGGAGGACGTGCTCCTCCCTCTCCCCCAGCTCAGCTCCCTTTGGGCTCAGAGAAAACAATTGCTTTCCTTTTTTCTCTTGTGTGTCTCTGTTGTTACACGGGTGCAATACACACACACACAGACACACACAGACACAGACAGACAGACAGACAGACAGACAGACACACACATACACACACACACACGCTCAGTGCCACAACTCATGATCGACCTCAGAGGCTGCCATCAGGAACCTGGGGACAAACCCAGGATAACAGAATTACAGAACTCCTGGGCTAAAAGGCCAAATGTCTGTACTGAACCAACTGCCTTTGGTGAGTGGTCAGTCCAGCTCTGCCCTTTCCTGCCTCACCTTGACTAGCACCTCCTGCTGAGGCGTCCCCATGAGTCCTCCGACACACCTTCTGGAATGCTCTGTGGAAAGGGGCAATTGTCTGTCTCTGTTCGGGTGCAGAACCCAGCTGCTCCTCTCCCCGCTCTGTTTGTTTATTTATTCACTGCCTTGCTTCCATTTATTCAGCTGTTCAGTGACGGATAGAGGGGGTCTGGGAATGAATATTTTCCAGGTCTCTGGGGAGCAAAATGATGCTACTAGAAATGCAGGCACAGTCTGCCTTCTTTCCCACCAGCCTCTGCCTGGTGGCCAGGTTTCTGTTCACCTTCATCCAGAGGCCTTCAGCTCCCTGCCACCTGCCCTTTCTCCTTTTCCTCCTGCCCCTCACAGCCAGGAGGCTTTTGGCCTCCTAATAAAGCCACTCGCCTGCCTGCAGTGTTGTCTTTCCCCAAACCCCCAAACCAGAGTTTGACCCCAAACTCCTTTGAAGGCTAAATCTAGTCTGAACCGATGGGAGGCTATTTAAGGCTGCAGCCAGCCCAGTTAATGAGACTATCTGAGCCGTTTGCTGCAGAAATGTGAATGCGCTTGATCATGAGATACTGTCTCGGGCACTGCTGTGGTTTCCTGCAATGTGCTGTAATCGCACCATATTGTCTTTTGTGAAAAATGCAGACTTCTGAAACCTAGCCATCCCCATGGTCTGGATAAAGGACTACTTTCCATCTCTTGAACGAATGTCATGTGCAAGGTACAGGGCTGAGCTCTTTGCAAAGCACGTCACGTCACGTATTAACAGTGACTCTGATAACAGCATTCTCATTTCCACTTTGCAGATGAAGAAATAGAGGTTCAGAAAATGAAAGAACTTGTCATAGGTCTCTAGCTAGTGAGTGAATGATGGAGACAGGCATTGAATTCACTTGGAGTTGACCCAGAGCCTTGACCTTTAACCTTTAATAGTTTTAAGCTGTATATTAGTTACCTCTCAGAACCACCCCCCAGCCCCCGTCAGCTTGCACTTGGACTTGGGAGCAACCACCGAAGTGGGGATGGATGGGAAGCAGGGGAGGTGTTCCGATCTAGATGACTGGGAGTAGCGTGGGGTGGAGAGTGGAGGGAGGATAAAGGAACAAGGCCTGGACAGAGAAAGAGTAATGCTCCCTCCCTCCACCCCAGCGAGGGAGAGTATGTTCCCATGGGAACCCACGGCTATTTCCCCCTCACTGGCGGAGGATGAGCATAATTGTGGTCTATCTTATTTCAGACATCTCTTTACTTGTCTTTCCTTATCTACGTCCTTCCCTTTTGGCTCCCATACTATCTTCCTTTGACTTATGAAAAAAATGATATTTCTAGAAAACCTTTCTTAGGGTCGCTTTTCACTGATCAAAATCATAACCAAAAGAAAATAAAATTGGGTGCATTCCTGAGTCCCTAAACTAATACCAGCTGAGGCTAAAACACCACCAAATCTTATTAAAATGGATAATCTCAGTAGTTATCATTAATTATTCTAACCACCTAATTCTTCATTAATTACTCTCCACTGTGGCTTTTTACTCAAACTGCTTCATGGGCAATATGCATCATATACTTAACACTGAATCCCCAAGAACAAAACATACATAAATACACAATACTCAGTTAATTCAAAATTCAATGACAAAAGTGGGCTCAGGATTGGGTGAGGTGAGCATCCTTCATACCAACAGTGTGGAGTGTGATTTTCAGGAATGATCAAGAATACATTTCCATATCTGTTGACTTTGGACTTGGTGGTGTGACTTGTTTTGTCCAATGGAACATAAGCAGGAGTGACAGGGTACTAGTTCTGAACTCTGGTTTTAAGGGACCATTTTGTTTCTGCTCCTAGTGAGCCTTTATACTTTTGCTATCTGCCCAAATGGCATTGGTCCAAGGAGACTGAGAAGAAGGCAGGTGAGCCCCCTGCACCTGCTCAGCTGAACCTGAAGCACAGCTGCCCCTCAGGACTCATGATGCATTTATGATGGGTTAGTCCTGATAAGCACATGGTAAGTTGAAAATATCATGAGTTGAAAACGAGTTTAGATTGCAGATACCAGTCATAGTCTTTTGAGATTGTGTAGTGATCGGGAGCTGTGGTTTACTGCCATTGCCCAGCATCTCAAGAGCCCTGGAAAGATCAGAACACAAAATGTGAGATACTGTTTCTACTGAGTGTGTATTGTCTTTGCATCATTGTAATATTAAATAAATCTTTACAACAGGGACTCACAGGAATGGGGAAATGGCTCAGTGGGTAAAAGTACCCCCTTCGCAAGCATGATGACCTGAATTCAAATTCCAAGCACTGACATAAAAGGCTTAGGCATAGCCACATGTGCCTGTGAACTCAGCTCTGTGGGTGGCAGAGACAAGAGGATTGCTGAGGCTTGCTGGCTGTCAGTCTAGATCTAGATTCAGTGAGAGACTCTGTCTCCAGGGACTAAGGCAGAGTGATAGAGCAGGACACCCAGAATCTTCCTCTGGCCTCCATATGCATATGTGTACTCGGACACACATATGCAAACATCCTCCCCTCCTCCACAGACACAACACAAGCTAGGGACCACTGTATTACTGAGTTTTGAGATGGTTTGTTATCTGGCATGATTACAGAATAAGATGATAAAGCTAGTACAGTGGAATTCTTGAACGTGAATGGGCACCCATCAGGAACATTTGACATCCCCTGTAACAGAGCTAGACTAAGACTACTAGTACCATTTGAGTCACTTAGCCAGCTCAAGTCTCGTTAACTCTGGAAGGCCAGAGTCAATCCTTTCTTAAGTCAGTGGTTTGGTTTGAGCCCTGAGGAGGTCTGGCTTGGTCTGATTTACTGCCTGCTTCTTAATGCCTTCTGAGTCACTGGAATGTTGCATCTCAGTATTTGAACAGCATATTTCATTTTTCGTATCCTTTTGATATAAATTGTTTATCCTATAAGCAAGGCCAAGACTTAGAAATCTTGCCATGTCTATAGTTTTTTCTGCTGAGAAATTCCTGCTGAAATGCCTCCTGGCCAGTGCCCCAGGATGCTGCCACTCTTCCATGTGTTGACCAGACCAAGGATGGATGCACATTTGTCCACAGGAACCCAAGTCACAGTCTGGGCAATGCTCTATGAGGTGACAACTTGCTTTCTCAGCAATGAGGAGGACGTCACCGTCAGAGTCTAGGGTTTATTAGAACCAGTTTATGCAAGGTGAACACAGGCCTCTCTAGTCATTTCTCCTCTCTTCCCTACCCCTTAAAGTGGTGGTGGCGGCGGCGGCGCCAGCAGCAGCAGCAGCGAGCATGTTAGAAAAGCATGTTGTCAGGTCCCACCCCAACCTACGGAGTCAGAGTTTGCACTTGAACCTGATTTCCTAGGGGGATTCAGCTATATTGTGGTTTGAGAGGTATTGTTCAGAGACATAGGTCAAGTTCTTTTCTTCCATAACTTTTTAAATAATTTCCTTCTATGAATTGAATCGCATCCTCCCCAAAAGAACACATTCAAGTCATATACCTCAGAATGTGACCTTATTTGGACACAGGGTCATTGTCAATGTAATCAGTTACAATGAGGTCACAGTGGAGTAAGGGGGTACTTAATTCACTTGACTGGTGGATGTATATGAGACGACTAGATTAGATATGGCTATGTACACAGGGAGAGGAGGTTAGAATATGACAGCCCTGGGAAGCCTGCACTTTCTCCCACACCATCAGGGGGCTTAGTTTACACTCCTCTCTTAAAATCAGAAAGGCATTAAAAGATGGTCACGTTGTGGGATGTACTAATGAGGAAGTACAGAGATGTAACAAGGCGGGGAGGGAAGGTGTGTTAATGAGCAAGCTGCTGCTGTGGGCAGCTGGATTTAATCGTGTTGATGTCCTCTGAGTGTGTGGAACATGCCTCAGAATGGTTTCACTGTGGGCCAAATTGGCATGTACCCACTGACTTCTGTCTCCACTGATTAGGAGTTGTCCTCAGGGTCATTAATTGCTTCACAGTTTAGGGGTGAAGTCTACACATAATTGAGCTAGCTCCCCCAGTTAGGGCATATGACTTGTGCAGAAGGGAATTCCTTTTTGGTGCCTAAGCTTGATGGCAGCTGTTTTGCAACTCTCTCTCTCTCTCTCTCTCTCTCTCTCTCTCTCTCTCTCTCTCTGTACATGGAGGTCAAAGGATAACTTGTGGGAATCTGCTCTCTCCTTCTACCATGTGGGTCTCAGGAATGAGCTCAGGTCCTCAGGTTTGGCAGCAAGTGTGTTTACCTGCTGAGCCATATTGCTGGCTCCCCACCTTGTTTTTTGACACACCAAGTGGGCTAGGCCGGCTGCCCAGGAAGCTCCAGGGATCTGCTAGATTCTGCCTGCCTAGTGCTGGGATTACAAGCAAGCACCACCACACCTGGCTTTTTGACATGGGTCCTGAGGATCAAACTCAGGTCCTCGTGTTTGTGAGGCTAGCAGTTTTCCTACTGAGCTATGTTCCCTGCCTTCTTGCCATCCTTAATGATTTTATCTTTGAAATTGTGTTTCGTAAGTGGAAACTAATGGGGTATCGAGCATGCTCCAGGAGCCTGAAGCCTCAAAGCTTCTCTAGACTAGGTTCTTGGCCACCTGCCCCACCATTCCTACTCTGTCGTTGCTGCTGATCACCCCTGGCAGGGGCCTGGCAGTAGAAATGGGAAGACTGGACAGGTGCCAAGCTGTGGGCGGGTCTCCAATGAGAGTCTGTGCCTGTCCAGCCAGAGGCGAGTTCAGCTTCAAATAGCAAAGAAAAAATCACCGTGACAGGCCAAGTGAGAGATCGCAGAAGAAAGGGAAAAGCTTCTGTCCTGTCTTTTGAATCATGAGCCTGACCTCTCGCTTCCCACAAATCCTGTAGCCTGTCCTGTCCTGGAGTCTGGAGAAAGCCCTGGGACAGAGGAGGGAGAGAGGCAGACAGTGCAGATGGGAATCTGCTGGTGCTGCTGGTGAACTCACATATTCCAAGGTGGATGTGGGGTGGGTGTCAGTGGGGGATCTTCAGGCCTCCCCCTTCTTGAAGCAGTTGCTTAAGCGATAGTAGCCCTATGTTGCCTGTGGTTCTTTCATGGGTGCTTGTCTTTCCCAATGTGATGTGGAGTTCTGCCAGCACATTGGATCAGATCTTGAATGCCCTGTGAACTCCCAGGTTACCTGGCTTTGTCACCTATTCTGGAACAATGAAAAAAAGTCTGCAATGCCTACAAAAAATATCACTGGGAAACCTTTGGGGGAATGAGCACCAATGCAAAGTCGTCAGTGGATGTTATTTCGTACTCCTGCAGTGAGAAAAGGTTAGCGTTTCCTAGGTCATGGACCAGGTGGGTGTCTGTCTGTCTGCCAGGGTGTTAATGTGACGCTTGGCATCACAGTGGCAAAGCTAGCCAGTTCTCAGTCAGAAGACAGTAAATTGTACAGTGTTTAAGCTGGGGGGGGGTGCTGCTCAGTACAGCCTCCAGCTGGTCCCCAGTGTGAGTAGAGGACATGCCAACGCAGTGGGAAGTGGGTGTGTGTGGGGAGACAGGAAAGGCAGGGGAAGGAAAGGGTGGGTGGGAAAGGTGTGGAGGGGAGATGTGAGCAAGGTGATCGGAGGAGGGCATGGATGTTCATGTGACCACACAGTGCTTAGATTCCTGTGCCCTGGAGTTAAGCCTGCCTGGACTCACGCCTGGCCCTGACACTCACTGAGGACCAACTGTTGGAGTAAGAGGAAGCTAGCATCTCCCTGGATCACACTGGGTGAGTGCTCTGTAAGGTCGCTTACACCAGAGCCTTTGGTCAGCAAGAGGAGCATGAGACTATCAGGCCAGGAGTGTAGAGGCATGTGTCCCTGACCAAACTCTCTCAGCTCTTTGTCCTCTTGAAGGTGAAGGGTAACTCTTTTCTGCCAGGCAGCCTAAGTTTCTTGGTTAGAGAGGTGCCACATGTAAATGACCAGCAGGAGGTCCTGAGGATGAAGGCAGGCTTGGCTTGCCAGAGGTCACAGTTGCATGCACTCTATTCATCCAAATTGTCCTTGGGCAGAGTCCCTTCCATTAACCAGATCTCAGCGCAGCTCCTACACAAGCAGGGGTCAAGGTGGCATACTGAAGAGTGACATCAACCTTTGGGTTAGAGTGCCTGAGCATAACCTTTACTAGCTATGTGACCTTGGGCAAGTTAATCGCTCTCTTTCTGCTTCTGTTTCCTTGATTTTAAAATGAAAGTAAGAACCATAGAAGAGGGTTTAGAGCTGTGCCCTGAACACAGTGAGTTCTCTAATAAAAGGGGGGGGGGGTATTTTTACTACAGGGCTTCAGAGACAGGCTAATGAGAGTCCTAGCCAAGACCTACTTGGGAAGTTGACTGGGGAAAGACTTCTGTTCTTTTGGCTAGGGACCTAGGCTTTAAAGGGCCTGCACTTCCCTGGGCAGTAGGGGCAGGGGATATAAGGAAAAAGCTATAGGAAGTCTTCTCAGCATGAAATGATATTGCCTGCAAAAAAGTAGTGGGGGACACAGCCATTGTTAAGCTAACCTGAGAAGGACCAAGGCTTTTTACAAATCCTGAGTTATGGCTGGAGGAGAGGGATAATGGAGGCCAGGTAGTGGAGGAGTCTGTATTTTACCCTCAAGGCCAAGGGGAAGCATTGAGGTGATAGTTCCAAAATGGTGTATATGGAGCTCATTCATTTGTTCGTTCATTCATTCGTTTATCGAGTATTCACAGAGCAACAGCCCTATGTCAGACACAGTTCTAGACCCTTTAGTGGTGAGAAAGAAAGGCATGTCTTGGTCTTCGAAGAGCTGACAGGCAGTGTGCCTGGGGAGGACAGGCTTGGGAAGCCTTTGAGAGACAATAAGCACCAGCCCCATTGGGACACATGCCCCAATTCTGCATTCTTATGCCCAGAGCTGAGCTTTATTTCTGAATCAGGACCTTCAGGAGAAATGCATGCCCTTTGGGTTCTTTGCATTTCTTTAAATTGCCAGAGGTAGGGCCTGCACTAGCCATTCCAGAAACCTGACTTTGAACCAGCTTTCTTCAGGAGGTCCACTGGGATTCACCCCCCTACCCCCAGCACACACACTCATTCCTAAGAGCTGCCTGGAATTTTGTCTCTGTTATTAACCACCTCCCTATCTCCCAAGCATTCCTAGTCATCAGCAAAGAACCCGGTGTGCTGTCGGGAAAGGGTCACCGAAGTCCACCCAAAGTAGAGATCTAAAAAGCCATTTTATGGGAGAAAGGACAGTGTCAAGGTGGGTTCTCCAGGAAGCAGAGGCTGAAATGGAATTAGTGATTGTGGGAGATGATTTAGTCCTTTGGCAGCTTCTAGGAAGGACAAAACGATGTTGGGCAGAGAACAATAAACCAGCAGCTCCTGGGAAATGTGAAGGAAGCAGGATTGGCAGGGGTAGCCCTGGGGGCAAGGAAGATCTGAAAAGTTGCTGCCAACTCCACAGGAGCTGGGAGCAAAGGATGCCTGTCAGAGGAGTTCCACAGTTGGCAGAAAAGGTCAGCCCTGAGTACCAGGGCCTTGCTCTGCCACAGGCACTGGACCACCCGGACCCAAATGCTACACTGCTGAAGCCAGCAGCTGGAAGCTGTCAGGCAGCCACACTCACGGCAGCTGGCAGGGAGGCCTTTCCTGAAGGGGCTCTGACTGATGCCTCTCCTTGTCTGTCACAAGAGCCGAAAGGAGAATTGGGAACGGCTCTTGGCGCCCTGTGAATAATTAAAGCAAGGTGTCTCTCTACCTCTGTGCAACTTCTAAGCATTTCTAATCCTCCTGGAAGGGAAATCCAGGCGAGAAAAGCCCAGATCCAGGTTTCTAAGAGGCTGAGCTGCTGGGCAGGAGGTTGTTCAATCTGCCTGGTACCCTGGGAATTTCCCCACCCAGTCCAATGAGAGTGAGCCTTCTACCAGCAGTGCAGTGGAGAAAACCTTTTTCTATTTTCCTTTTTCCTAATTTGGCGGAGAAGATGCAAATGGATATGGATCCCATCAAAATGCTCTCACCAATGATAGATATCCCCTATTCTGTTTCACTCCCATTTGGGTTGTTAGCATGGCAGCAATTAAACTTGACAAAATAGTGATTAAAAAACAATGAGAGGCAAATGTACCAGCACACCAGCGCGCATCTAGACCATTCCCAAAATGATCTCTTAAGTGTCTGAAATCTCCTTTATTTTCCTACCGCAGGAATGAGTTTTCAAAAAACAGCACTTGGCAAGGGCAATTTGCCACGAGCATTCCACGGCCTCAACAAACAGTATTTCTTTCTAATGGACTCTCCCCTCCAAATTTTAGCTGTAGTTCCCAAATCAGATTCACTGTACAAAAGAAGGAACAAACACCACGAAATGCCCAGAAACAGAGCCTTTTCCTGCCCCTTTTAATAATGCAAAAGGTAAATGAAACTTCTCAACATGGACTTTCTTGCTGGGTTACAAGGACAAGCTGCTGGATTGCCCTGGTCTGGGAGGTCATGGCCATCAAAGAGCCTGGAGCTCTAACTGGTATCAAGCCCCAAAGTCAGCTGTTGCTGCCTTCTGAACAGAGTCTTTATATCACCTGACTGTTCCTTCTAGGACTGAAGTGTGACTCACGGGATCTTTTAGAGTGAGGAATTAACAGCACCGGGCATTTTGCACTGTGGGGGTTTTGTTTGTTTGTTTTTGAAATCCTGATGCATATCTGACTTCCTCTTTCTGAGGCGCAGGCAGCTTTCCGGGTCTAATTATAGATGGAGTCTGAGCATCCGTGATCAATAGTTCTGAGTGTCCTCCCGCTTTAAGAGCTGTTTAGTTCTTGCTGATGGCCTGGCATTTCAACCTCTAACTCTGAGCAAGGTTTTCATTCTCCTGAGTCCCATCAGCAAAGCCAGGGCTTCTCCCAGGGTGCCCTTTGAACTTTGCAGAGCTTGGATCAAGCCCCACCTCAAGAGGCCCCATCTGCAGGAGGCCTAAGGAGACTACGGACAAGCCTGACAATGTCCAGAAGATCTATAGCGGGAGACTAAGGTTCAGAGTGAGGCGATGCCCGGAACCTGGATTGGCGTCGAAGAGTGTTTCCTCAGAGGTGCCTCCTCCAAGGAGGAGCCGAGGAAATAACTGGCAGCTGAAATCAGTGTTGGGAGCAAGACGGCTGTCAGCGGGCTCATTCTCAATTCTCTACAGTAGAGCCATAACATGCTCGATTCAGAGCCCCAGAAAGCCACTGTTTAAGGCTTCTGTTTAATGAGAGATGCACAGCGCAGGGGTGGCAGGGAAATGAAGAGGCAGAGCACAGTTTGACCTGCGGGGCACAGGAAACCGTGCAGCCGAGAGGTACTTAATCATAGGGTTTTAGAGGATGAGAACGAGTGATTGCCCCTGGTGGCTCAGCGCCTCCTCTGAGCTCGACCCCACCTGTGTTCTCTGGATGGGCTCTAGGTCCTCTGCCAGGCTGGTGAGCACTACGGGAAAGCTAAACTGGGCATATTGAGTACCCAGTGAAGGAAGCGGGGGACGCCCGAGGTTAATAACTGCTCCAAGCAAGGTGTCATCTCAGAGCTCTATGGCCCGGAATTCAGTGTTGGGGGAAGCCCTCATCTCGCTTATACAGGCATGGCAGGGCAGGGTGGGTGCGGTACACCCAGTGAGCACTTGAACAGCTTCCATGGCCGCCAATCCTGGCCCGCTTGTTTCTATGGAAACAGGCGCCAAGCTAGGAGCCTGCTGCTGGGAGCCAAGTCCCTGGCGGCTGTCAGGCTCAGCTGCTGGCTGCCCGCTGGGACCTGGAAGTGCCCTTTTCCAAAACCCATCCTTGCTGGCTCTGAGTCAGAGGGGTCTCCTGGCATCCGCTGTGCTTGGAGCCTGGATTGAAGACGAGAGGGAGGAGAAGAGAGGAACGAATAAAAATATTTACGCTTAACAAACACTTTGATGTTTGAAGACTGTGTGTACAAATGAGAACTGGGAACATCTTTGGTGAGGGGTTGGCGTTTCCAAGCAAATCCCTCCATGCATACTTGTGCCCATGAAGCACTCCCTCCTTCAGCTTGCTTTCTGTCTTGATGGGTTTACATTATCAATCACCGCAGCAACATGTGTGACTGGTCTTCGGGAAAATGTGATGGAATAGTGGATAGTGACTATCTAGGGGCCATCCCTCTGTGTGTTGATTTGCCCCTTTATCAGCCCTGAGGTTGCCTGGGCTGGCTGGTTGGAAGGTGCAGGAGACAGCCTGAACTTTCTGGACACAGGAACCATGCTGGGAAAACCTCCTGCTACAGCTACTGTGCGACTGGGGCCACTGGGAAGGAGGAGACCTATGTCCTGAGCCTGGTGACTGTGAAGGGACAGCCTAAAATTAGGCCTAGCATTCTGTTGCTCAAAGCTTTCTTCATAAAAATGGCTTTAGACACTTGAGTTGGGCTGACTTTTATCCTTATGGTTCCTGAGCTTTGGAAAGGGTGTCCACCAATAACTTGCATGGAGCTCAGACAGAGGTGATGGTGATGAGGAATGTGGGCTTTGGAGCCAGATAACACTGGCTGGATATCTTTGGGAAAGTGAGTTAACTTTTCTCACCTTCAGTTTAAGTTCAAGGTAGAAATGACTACTTCCTGATGTCATGGTATAGACCAAATGCATAGAAATATATAGAATTCATGGTATTCTATAAATGCCAGTGAGTGAAGTGGATGATGACTGAGCCTGTATGACAATCAGGGAACCATGTTAAGGCTTTGCAGGATACACAGTTACTCAGGCTTATAATTTGTCCTAAGAGACTTTATAATCTAATAAAAAAGTTAAGAGAGAAACATTAATAACTATAAATATAGGCAGAAGATACAAAGTAAAAGGCAACAGGATCCTTCCTGCTCTCCGTCTCTGGAAATGAAAATAAGGTATGTATTAATCAAGGAAGGCTCATTGCTGTAACAAACAACCCTCAAATATCCATTGATAGATAGCTGTAGGCATTTAATGTAGTGTTTTTCAAGAAGTAATTTAGGAGCCCAGGTTCCTTTCATCTTCTAGAACCTAGGAATCCTCCATTGTCCTTCCTAACCAGTAGACAGAGGGGGAATAGAAGAGAAAATAGAGAGCTAGGTAGAAAGCTTTGGAGACCAGACCTCAGTCTGTCCACAGATTACTGTCCAGAGCCCAATCATTGGCACCATCTGACTATAAAGACTTCTGGGAAATGTAGTCTTCCTATGCACTCAATGAATGAGTCAAATAGAGGTCCATGAACACAGTGCCATCACTGCCACAGTTGGAGATGGCTTTGGGAATTCAACAACTGTACAATTTTCAGGGGTGGGGATGGTTGTTCTAGGTTATTTATTACCATGTTATAAACTACCGCAAAACTGAGTAGCTTAAAACAACATTCGTTTTGTTCATAAATCTATAATTTGGGTAGAGCTTAGTGGGGACAGATCTTCTCTGTTGCACTCAGGATCAGCAGGTTGGCTCAAAAGCTGAAGGCTGTATTATCTGAAGGCCTGTTCAGTCACATTTTTGGTGGTTGATTCTGGCTATTGATTTTATCTTGGACAGGAAAAACTGGGGCTCTTTAAGCACGTTTTCAATGTTATTTTAATTTGAAATATTTATGTTTTAAATTGACAAGTAGAAATTGTGTGTATTTATGATATACCATATACTGTCTTGATATATGTAGGCATTATTGTCTTCATCTGTTTGTTGTTGCTGTAATAGAATGCCCGAGACTGGGTTATTTATAAAAGACAGAGATTTATTTCTTATAGTTCTGGAGGCTAGGAAGGATTTGTATCCAGCAAGGGCCTTCTTGCTGCATTATCTCATGATGAAAAACACAAGGACAGAACAGTACAACAGAGTAGGAGGGGGCCAAACTTTCTTTTTACAGAAAACCTACTCTTGTGGTAATGAACCCACTCCAAAAACAACAATATTAGTCCAGTTATGAGGTTGTATTTCTCAATACTATTTGTTGAGGATTAAATTTCAAACAGGTGAACTTTGAGGAGTATATTCAATCCATAGCAATTGAAGAATGACTAGGTCAAACTATTTAATATATGTTTTACTCCATATATTTACCATTGATTTTTGTGGTAAGAACATTTAAAATCTACCCTCTCAGCAAATTTCAAATACACAATATATTGCCATTAGCGATCGTCCCCATAATGTACTACAGATTTCTTGAACTTGTCTAACTGAAATTTTGTGTCTTTTGACCTACACTTGCACATCCCTCTCTGTATTTCATTATGGTGTTTCCATGTGGCATGTGTGACATGGATGAAGGCTCAGGGCTCCCAAGGCAAATGTCCTCAAATAGCATAAGAAGCATGGGTTTTTCCAGCCTACCGTTAGAAGTCAGTCCCACTAATGGCACCAAGGGTTAAGTTCATACAAGTGTTTGGTTCATGATTCTTGAAAGCAAGAAATTTCACAAGATTTTATTGGGCAGGTTTGGAGGCCCCACTTGCTAGGGTCAGGGATTTCTGAAAGGCTCATTTCCTTCTCTATGAGCCTTATGATGAGTCCCTGGGACGTGTGTGTGTGTGTGTGTGTATGTATGTGTTTGTGTGTGTTTGTGTATGTGAGTGTGTGGGGTGGGTGGGTGTATGCGAGCACATATGTGGAGGCCAGAGGTAGATGTCAAGTATCTTCTTTTATTGGTTTCCACCTTATTTTTTGAGGCAGGGTCTCTCATGGAACCCAGATCTCACCATTTTGGTGAAATTGGCTGGCCAGCGAACCCCTGGGATCTGCCTGTCTCTGTCTGCCTCCCACCCCAAGAGCTAGGGTTACAGGTGTCCCCTGACTTTTATGTAGATACTGGGAATCTGAACTCAGGTCTTCATGCTTGCACAGCAGGCTCTTCATCCACTGAACCATCTCCCTACCCCAGTCTTTGGAATTTCTGCAGACTAGAAACTGGGCAGAGGGCCATGATGATGGCTAATGGGCTGTTCAGTGTCAGCAATTCTGGCTCAATACATTGTCCACTCTCTCAAGATGCATGACTGCTCCCAAGATCTTCACTGAAGAACCTGGGGCCATGGACCTTAGAGCTCAGTTACTAGGAGACAAGCAGTACTCCCAAGAGAGATTCTGAGAGCTCCAGGGTCTATGAGGGAGCTCGGGACTGGCACTCCCAATGCCAGTACATCAGTCTTGGACTCTCCCTCCATTTCTGCCTCGATCCTTCTTTCTGAGTGGACCCTTGAGCACTCCCCACTCATAGTCCTCATGAAAATGAAGCTTCTCCAAGCAGGTGCCTTCCCTTGGCCAATTATCACAAGGCACCAACGTGGTGACTTTTGCAGAAAGCCTCTGAAGAGGGGACCGTCTATACCATTGTTGCTCTGAGGTCTGGTTCATCCAAAACAAAACATTTATTTTTAGTTGACTTTGGCCTCCAGACCTCACAGCTTTGCTTTTAATTTCTTCACTGGGTTCCATCTCGCCATCCTGCCAAACGCTTTTAAGAAGGAGCCTGTCTTCTGTAAGAACAGCCAGTGCTCTTAACCACGCAGCCATCTCTCTAACGTTGCACTGATTTTATAGGCTAGAAGAAACATGGCTAGGAAAAGGAGGTTAAGATTCCAAGGCAAAGAGATGTCTTACCAAAGTCACGGACATGTGAAACTAAGAAGTCAGCAGGCCTCCTTGACTTTTGTGGCACCAGGCATGGTACAAAAGTGAAGTTCAAGTGGCAGGCTGGGCTGGGAGCAGCTTTGGAGAGCCCTAGATACCAAGCTGAGGAAGGTGTGGGGTTACACTCTCTGGCCAGAGACTATGTAGGTAAGTAAGCTGCTAGCCTAAGCTTGAGGTCTCCAGAAACAGACCCAAGAGAAGGATTCTGGGTCAGGAGTTCACTTGGACAATGGTGATAAGCAGGGGAGTAGAGAAGTAAGGCAGGGAAGGGTAGGCAGATGCAAAGAGTGTTACAGAGCCAGCTGCTACTGTGGGCCACAGGAACTCAATCCCATGGAGATCCCTAGGAAACGCTGTCCAGCACACAGCTCAGTTATCCTAGCAAGTGACTGGGAGCTGGGAATTGACCCCTCCATCATCACTTGGGGACTGTTTCCTGAGGTTATTGTTTCCTTAGCCCTTCCAACTTGTGGTCCTGGAAAAACCCAGGAGTACAGATTCAGATACTGGCAATTAGAAGTCTGCCAGAGCATCCCAAACAGGAAAGGTGTGGAGGAATATGGATAGGCCTCTGATAACCTCTCCCACTTTGGTCTCAGCTGGAGTTTATAAAGAGACAGGATGGCCAGTGCGAGTAGGGATCGTCAGGACATAGGAACGCCAGGAGGAAGCTTTTGCTATGGGCTGGATGGGAGGCAATGGAGCTGGGAACTAGGAGAGCAGGAAGGAAAAAGAGGCGACAGATGGGGGAGAGAGAGATTGGGGAGGGATCATCAACAGGATTTGGCAGTGGATCTCACATGTACACACGTAGGAGGCAAATTAGCAGAGATAGATTATAAACAATGCTCAGCCATAGTAGCTACATTTTTAAACTTCTGGGAACACAATTGAATTCATCAACAGTCCTGCTGGGTCCTTCTCAATTCCAGCAGCTCAGCCAGGCACTCTGAGGCTCAGAGGTAGAAGATTATATGACTGAGACACTGCCATCTTCTCAGGTGTGGCCAGAAGCCTGGCTCATTCTAGACTGTTCCAAGCTGTGCTGTAGCTAGGTGGGGGTGAGGGGTGGTGGTGGTGGTAGTGGTGAGAGCAGCCCTCGGTAATGCATTAGTTTGGAGATCTGAGAGCAGGTCTTTGCTGCTCCACTGTGTGACTGAGGACAGCCTCCGTTTTTTCAGATATAAAATGAGAGCAACTGTATGTACCCTCCCTACCATGAAATAATAATTCTCATAAGGATGCACCCTGTTTATGAGTTCATTGTTTGAAGAACTATATTCCTCTTACTCACTCTTAGCCTGAGAATTCCAAGGCCACTATGGTCATGTGTTCTGCTGTTGCCAGGTCAACTTGGTCTGTACACCTTCCCTTTTCTGTATTGCTACCAACAGCTCTGATTCCTGGTGTCAGTCCCCTGACCATATCCAGCTGGTCTGTGTGATTTGAGCGCTTTTCCTAGACTGGAAGGAACAGACCCAGAAGATCTAGTGTGGTAGGCCAAATAATAGTACCCAAGGATGTCCGTGTCCTAGTCTTTTAAACAAATATTTTATTTACTTATTTTCATTTTATATGTATGAGTGTATCGCCTACATGAATGTAAGTGCACCCATGTGGTGCAATGCCCATGGAAGTCAGAAGAGGGCATTGGGTTCCTCTGGAACTGGTTACAGATGGTTGTTAGCTGACATGTGGGTGCTGGGAATCGAACCCAGGTCATCTGAAAGAGCAGTCAGTTAGTTGAACTATCTCTCTAGCCCTGTGTCCTAGTCTTGAGATCTGTGATTATGGTATCTGATGGTAAAAGGGACTTTGAAGATGTGACTAAACTAAGGATTTAAAAAAAATTATTTTTATTTCATGTGCGTGAGTGCTTTGCCTACATGTATTTAACTGTACCATGTGTTGTGCAATGCCTTCAGAATCCAGAAAAGGCTGTTGGATTCTCTGGAACTGGAGTTATGGACAATTGTTAGTCACCTTGTGAGAACCAAGCCCAGGTCCTCTGTAAGAGCAGCCAGTGTTCTGAACTGCTGAGCCATCTTCTAGCCCAATTTTTAATCTTTTGAAGACATGATTTTATGTAGCCTAGGCTGGCTTTGAACTCACTATGTAGCCAAGGATGACTTTAGTTTTCTGATTTCTCTTGCCTGCTCCTCCTGACTGCTGGGAGTATAGGCATGTACCACCACGCCCAGTTTTATGTGGTGCTGGGGAATGAACTTAGGGCTTCCTGCATGCTAGGCAAGCACTCTGTCAACTGAGCCACCTCCTCAGCTAGGATTGGGTCTTGCTAAGAGTGAGGCAGGAGGGCCAGACTGAAGAGAATGCTGTTTGACGATGGAAACAGAGGATAAAGGAGAAGGATATATAACAACAGAACCACAGAACAGAGTGATGTGGGCCTGCTGTGGTTTGGATAAGTGTAACCCAAAGACCCATGTGTTAAAAGTTTGCTCTTCAGAACAGTGCTCTTAGGAGGCAAAACAGAACCTTAAGAGGTAAGAAATAGTAGGAAGGTCATTAGAGGCATGACTTAGGAGGGAATTGTAGGACTCTGGTCTCTTACACCCGCCACCCCACCCCCACTTGCTGGCCATGAAGTACACTGTTTTACCATATACTTCTTGCCATTAACATCTGGTACACCAACCAGGGACTCAAAGCAATGTGAAAATGTCCCCCATAGGCTCCAAGTGTTTGGACATTTTGTCCCCAGATGATGGTACTGTTTTGGGAGGTTTTAGAAGGTGTGACTGTCCTGGAGAAAACACATCACTGGGGGTGGGCTTACAGAGTTCTTAAGCCTTGCTGGATCTCCAGTTGCTCTCTTGCTTCCTGTGCCTCCGTGATGATGTGAGAGCTTAGTTTCTGCTGCTCCTGCTCCAGCCACCTCCAGCCACCATGCCTCCCTGCCATGATGGACTGTAATGCCCCTGGAACCGTAAGCTCAAATAAACTCTTCCTTCTATAAATTGCTTGGGTCAGTGTTTCTATCACAGCAAGAGAACAGTGACTAATACACAATAGGTCATCTGATCTTGGGCAGAAACATCCAAAATTATGAACCAAGATGAGTCTTTCTCTTTATAAGTAAATTATCTCAGATATTTTGTCCTAACAATGGAAAGCTGACTAACAAACTGGCCAAGAGCCAAAGTCTGTGGGCAACCTCTCAAAGCTGGAGAAGACAAAGAAATGGATTCTCCCTGGAACCTCCAAAAGGAACACAGCACTACTGACCCATTTTGCACATATAAAGTCTGAGCGGTAACACATTTGTGTTACTTTAAGCCTCAAAGTTTGTGGGAACTTGTTATAGCAGCAAGAGGAAGCTTGTGCATTTAGGATTCAATACCGCTCTAAGAACAGCTCTCAGTGGAAGCATGATGGGTGAGCCAGTACCTAGCTCCTTCACCCCTCAAGCTGGACAACTCTTAGAAGCCCTTCTATGCCCTTTCTTGGTTTCCTCATGGGATTAAATTCTTGTCATTGGAGCTATAGGGGGCTTAGCAATGCACCCCTTTATGCCTTCTTTCTTGCTTTGTGTCTCTTTATTTTGATTAATTAGTTAATTAATTTATTTATTATTTATTGTGTGTAGTCTGTGTGTGTGTGTGCAGGTGCATATGTGTGTGTGGAGGCTCAGAGGTGGATGTCTGGTGTCATTCTCAGCCACTTCCTACCTTACTTTATTTATTTATTTTTTATTCTTTTGTTCTTTTGAGACAGGATCACCTTGTATCCCCAGCTGGCCTGGAACTGGGTATGTAGACCAGACTGGCCTTGATCTCAAAGAGATCTACTTGCCTTTGCCTCCTGAGTGCTGGTACTAAAGGCATGTGCCACCATGACTTATTTTTTTGAGACAAGGTCTCTCACTGAATCTGGTGCTCACTGATTTGACTAGACTGGCTGGCTAGTGAGCCCCAGGATCCTCCCATCTCCATCTTCCCAGTGCTGTGATTATAGGTGCAGACCACTGTGCCTGACTTTTTACATGGGTGATAGGGATCTGAACTTGGGTCTCCTGCTTGCATGGCATGTACTTTACTGACTGGATTGTCTCCCCAGCTCTTGTGTCACTTAAGTACTTCCCTGCTGAAGAAACTCTTCTCAAATAAATCAGTTACACTCAGATGCTTAATCAGGATCTGCTCCTGGGGAAAACCAACCCAAGATAGTCCACAGAGAGGGCCTCTTGTACCTAGACCCTGGGTCAGCTGCATTTTATAGCATCAACCTTGTGAAGTATGTTGTGTTTTTCACAGGAGAAAGCCAAGAATCCAGGTTGAGTCCTATAGCTGCAGAACAGAGTAGTCCAGATGTGAAAACAGGTGTGCCTGAACCTGAAGCTGGGCCTCATCTGCTGAGGGAGTTTGCAAAACCCCTGGTGTTCAGAAAAGCCCTGGCTTCTGGCACGTCTGCTTTGTGTCTTGCTGGTCATGTGGAGCTGGGAGGCCCCTCAGCCTGATTGTCATTCCCAATAATCATAACTGGATTGCTCTTCCAGGGCTGCTGTGACAAAAAGTACCACAGCCTGGCTGTGAGCATATCATTTCACAGTTCTGGGGGCTCAGAGTCCCAAATCAGAGTTTTGGTAGGGTTGGTTCCTTCTGGACTGTGAAGGAAGGATCTGTGAAGGAATATCTTTGTGCTTGGCTTGAAGATCAACATCCTTAGGTTTTCACATCTTCCCCCTACGCATATCTCTGTGTCCAAATTTCTGAGGTTCTGGGTGTCAGCACTTCGATATAGGAATTTTATTTTTATTTATTTACTCATTCATTCATTCGTTCATTCATTTTTGGTCTTTTGAGACAGAGCCTCCCTGTAGCCATAGCTGACTTGGAACTCACTATGTAGACCAGGCTGGCCTCCATCTCATAGAGATCCATCTGCCTCTGCCTCCCAAGTGCTGGGACTAAAGGCATCTACCCTACACCTGGCTCTCAACATAGGAATTTTAGGAGGACACAATTTATACAATCAGCCTTTTAATATTCTTGTGGGGTCCTATGTACTTTCTAGAATCTGATTTTATTTTCTTGGTGGTCTAGAACGTATAACTGTTTTAAAAAAAGAGTGTTTGATTCTATAGCCTAGATTGGCCTCTAACTCACTGTGTAGCTCAGGATTACTTCACATTTGTAGCAGTTCTACCTCAGCCTCTGAGTGCTGTGATTCCAGGCATAGCCACTACACTCAGTCTCACCTTTAGTTTTTAAAAAAAAATTAAAAAAAAATTTTTTAGAAGAAGCATTTCATTACAGCTTTAACATACGCAATAACAGTTTCCAGAGCAAAGATACATCTCTTTCAAAAGTGGCTATAAAATTTTTAGGTTTGCTATTGAATTAATACACTTACTTATACAATATTGAGCTCAGTATAAGCCCTGTAAGACATAAAATTGAATGAGTTTTTAACCTTTAAAAAAGATCTCCATTTCATTTTAAAATATACTGTTTCTTACAGAAAGACTCATTGTTTTTGCTAATAACACTGAGATGTGGGCGCATGCTTCTCTAATCTGTGCTTATCTGATTATTACTAGTCATAATCGGTTGCACTTGGATCCTTGGCACCTGTGTATGTCTATAAAGTCATCGGGTAGATTTCAATGGTAAAGTTTATCACCTCTGCTAATTAACATGACGTAAAGTTCCATGCTTCCTCGTGAAATATAATACACTTTTTAAAAATTTGTTGATTTGTGTGTGTGTGTTTGCATGTGTATCACACAGAACATCTCAAACCATCTTATTCAACTATACACCCACTTCCCAGATGGTGCCCCATTCCCCACTACTTGTCCAACTGGTGAATCTAGTCAGCCTATCTAGAGGTATTTGTTTTAGGAAGGTCAGCTCTTCCTCACCTAGCAGCAATCGGTTGTCAATATTCCTTTAGATAAGATTGGGGTCTGCTGTTCATTTTCCCAGTTCTATGCTGGGTTACTGTAGGAGGAAGTGTGGCCTGAACAACCTGCATATGCGTGCTGCAAACACACCAAAAACATCTCGCTGAGTCTAACCTGTATTCTGCCAAAGGACATGGAGACAGCTGATGCAAGATGGCTCGACCGGAGAGGGCCAATGAGGATCAGACACAATCTGAGAAAGCCTACTGGGGCAATGGGACACCGGGAGGGGGGATATAAGGGAACCCCATATCCGCAATAAACGAGTCTGCAGCTGCTAGTACTGCCTGCTTCTCACCTGACTCCCAGTGTCTGTGTCGTGACTCTGCACTGACTCCACCTCCACCCAGAGGGCCCCAGGACACCCGCAACATCTGGCTTCCAATGTGGGTTCCCCATGCTGGCATCGGCATTGACCTTCCTTGGGTTCTGGCCATCGTTGTGGTAGCTGCTTTTCTCTTCTGGACCGTGTGCTTTGCACTTTTCTGCTGGCCGTGCATTGACCGACCGCTCTAGAGATTGGCCTTAGTTTCACTTTCTCCACCCGTGACCTGCCTGGGTGCCTCTCCCCTACTTTCTTCGGTGTTGCGAGATGCCCCCTGCCTGAAGTTTTGGTAAGTAGGCCCCTACATGTTACATGTGCCTTCTGTCTCCCGTGGGTGAGCGTGAGAACCCCCACCTTGCCTTTTCCCTCATCCTGTCTGTCTATTAAGGAGGTACATATTTTGCTTTCGGTTCGCCCAGCACCTCCACATAAAGGCTGACCCCCTAGGAGGTGGAACGGAGGAGCGGGCCCCTGACCACTGCTCCCCATCCGGAGACACCGTATGGGCATAAGGCCGTGGCCTAATGAACCACAGAAGTCCCCCACTAAGCACAAGACATCTGGGTCTGACACATTCTCTTTGTCTTAGAATTAACATGGGTAATCTGCCCCCCAGTTGTAGGGAACCCCAAATCAGTACATTAAAATCCCTCCTTGTCATCCGATGTCTTAAAGTTAAAACCAATGACCTAGATGCTTTCTGGAACGAGGCTCCATCCTTGCACCACAGGTCACCCCTGAGAACATGTGGGACCCTGACATCTGGATGCCAGTTCTTTTCCTTGCTAGGAAGTGCCAGGTCTCCTCAGGTGTCGTCCTGCCTGCCTCATGTGTCCCCATTCTCTTGGCCATCATAGCTAGCCTAATCCCTTTGGTCCTACTCATCCTTGTCGTGTCTCTTTCAGCAACAAAAACTCATCAACAGAGCCACACTCCAGGTCCTCTTGGCACTTCAACACACAGTCTGCGATCCTCCCCGAGAGGTCCTACAGGCCTGGCTCATGGGGAAATCTGCGAGGCCTCTGTATAATTGCCTTCCCCAATCACCCTGGTGGGGTCATATCCAGGGAGGTCACCCTTTGAGGGCCAGTAGTCAATGATGGGTAAGAGGTTGCTAACCAAGCCAACCTAAGACAGGCACAGTCCATAATACTGGGGACCCCCTGAGGTGGGGCCAACAATGCCAAAGCAAAGAATCTTGGCTCCCACTAGAGCTTCACAAAAAGAAAAAGGGTGAATATGTAGGAGGAAGTGCGGCCTGAACAACCTGTGCATGCACACTTCAAACACGCCAAAAACATCCGGCTGAGTCTAAGCTGTATTCTTCCAAAGGACATGGAGACGGCTGACGCAAGATGGCTCAACCGGAGAGGGCCAATGAGGATCAAACATGATCCGAGAAAGCCTACTGGGGTCAACAGGACACCAGGAGGGGGATGTAAGGGAGCCCATATCTGCAATAAACGAGTCTGCAGCTGCTCACACTGCCTGCTTCTCACCTGTCTCTTGGTGTCTGTGTCGTGACTCCACTCCAACTCTACCCCCACCCGGAGGGCCCCAGGACACCTGCAACAGGTTACTAACTGGAGGTCACTTAGGCCACCCTGGGCAACAACTCAAAAGAAAGTATCTCCTAACTGGCATTATTGCTTGTTATGTAGTCTTTAGCTATACATATGGACTCTTAAAAAATTATATTGGCCCCTTTAATCTTTGGTTATACTTTCCTTTTGGGTGTTTAAGGCCATGTAGTTGGCCCATATAAGCCAATTTATTTTTATTCTTAGGGTCCTTTGAGGATCTGTTCCTCAGGGGTCACATGGGCTTGGGAGGAGCCCCTGGCTTCTTTCTTTTACCAGTTCCACCTATGTGAAGATAAGTCAAATGTCCTGCTTGACCATGGCTGGCTTATCTTGGAAGCATGGGGGAAATGTTTCCTCTGTGTTGACCCTCCTCTTTGAAGACTGAACACTGGTTCAAGTCCATCTCATGGGGTCTCCTTGGCCTCCTTGCTGAAGAGGACAGGTGACCCACCACAATGACAGGACATTTTGGGAGATGCTCATAGTCCCATGGAACTAGTTGACCTAGGAGGACAAGGAGCAAAAACTGTCCTTTATGCCCCTCTGACCATATTATAGGCCTCAAAGTATGTCTGATAAACATCCAAGAAGTTTAGTTCCACCAGTTTTTTCCTTTTAATTACTCTGTCATGTAGATAAATCTTGGGCAAAGATCAGTTGTTCTCAGATAAACATTACCTAGACATATATTTCTTGATCTTCTATGTATAATTTGTCAGTAGGTTGTTGGAGTAATATGGTT
>NW_008330152.1:829554-832407 GCF_000622305.1 Nannospalax galili | reverse complement strand
ACATACTTTCTACTCAGCACCCCATGGAACCTTCTCCAAAATCGACCATATACTGGGGCACAAAACAAACCTAAACAAATACAAAAAGATTGAAATAATTCCATGCATTCTATCATACCACAGTGCAATAAAGCTTACAATCAACACCAGATGAAGCCTTAGTCACCATATGAACACATGGAGATCAAACAACATACTCCTGAATGATGAATGGGTCAAAAGAGAAATTAAGAAAGAAATAAAAGTATTCCTGGAATTAAATAAAAAAAAAATTATATTGGCCTTTAATCCCAGCACTCGGGAGGCAGAGGCAGGCAGATCTCTGTGAACTCAAGGCCAGCCTAGTCTACATAGTGAGTTCCAGGACAGCTGGGGCTACAAGGAGACCCTGTCTCAAAAAGACCAAAAAAATTATATTGGCCCTTTAATCTTTAGTTATACTTTCTTTTTGGGTGTTTAAGGCCATACAGTTGGCCCAGATAAACCAATTTATTTTTACTCTTCAGGCTATTTGAGGATCTGTTCCTCAGGGGTCACATGGGATTGGAAGGAGCCCCTAGCTCCTTTCTTTTACCAGTTCCGCCTATATGAAGCTAAATCAAAGGTCCTGCTCAACCATGGCTGGCTTCGCTTGAAAGCATGGAGGAAATTATTCCTCTGTGTTGACCCTCTCCTTTGTAGACTGGACACTGGTTCAAGTCCTTCTCGTGGGGTGTCCTTGGCCTCCTTGATCAAGAGGAGAGGTGACCCACCACAATTACAGGACATTTTGAGAGATGCTCATAGTCCCCTGGAACTAGTCAACTCAGGAAGGGAAGGAGCAAAAACTGTCCTTTATGTCCCTCTGATCAAATTAGTAGAGGCCTCGAAGTATGCCTGTTAAACATACAAGAAAGTTAGTTCCACCAGTCTGGTACTTTTAATTACTGTGTGACATGTAGATAAATCTTGGGCAAAGACCAATTGTTCTCAAATAAACCTTACCTAGACATATATTTCTTGGTGTGGTATGTATAATTTGTCAGTAGGTTGTTGGACTAATATGGTTCCCTCTGGTTTTGAAAACTAGCTAGGCATTATTTATCTCTCACATTGTCTAACCCCTCCATCATGGTTTCCCCAATTAAGGTTCCTCCATTTTCCCCCTTTCTCCCTTAATAATACCCTTCTCCTATGATCCTACCTCTCTTGAGCTCCTTCTTTCCCTTTATCCTCTAGGTTCCTTGTATACGCTTCCCTTCTCCCTCCCTTAAACTAACCCAATTTTTACCCATATCTCCCTTATTAAGGCCTGTTTCCCACTGTTCTTCTCTTTCAGGTTCTTTATTTACATTTACCTCCCTGTTTCCTTTCCATTATCCTGGTTCCTATAGCAATGTCTGGATACATACTCACTTACCAGGATTTGGTTCTAGGATCCACATATGAGGGAGAACATATGTCGATATTTTTCCCTGAGTCTGTGTTACTTCACTTAGTATAATAGTTTCTAGTTCCATCCGTTTACCTGCAAATTTCATGATTTCATCTTTACTGCTGAGTAAAAACTCCATCATATAAACGGACCACATTTTCATTATCCGTTCATCAATTGACGGACACTTAGGTTGCTTCCACTTCTTAGCTCTTGTGAAAAGAGCAGCAACAAACATGGATGTACAAGTGTCTCTGCAATAGGATGAGTTCTTTGGGTATATGCCCAGGAGTGGTATAACTGGGTCAAATGGTAGGTTCATTTGTAGTTTTTAAAGCGTTCTCCACACTGCTTTCCAGCAGTGGATGAGTGTTCCCCTTTCCCCACATCCTCTCCAAGATTTGGTATTATTTGTTCTCTTCATCTTAGCTGGTCTGACTGGGGTAAGATGAAATCTTAAAATGGTTTTAATTTGCATTTCCCTAATTATTAGGGATGTTGAACATCTTTTGAGATGCTTCTTAGCCATTTTTACTTCTTCTTTTGAGAACTCTCTGTTCAGCTCCTTAGCCCATCTTTTAATTGGGTTACTTCTTGTCTTGATTCTCTGTTTTTTGAGTTCCTTATATATTCTAGATGTTAAACCTCTGTCAGATGTGTCACTGGTGAAGATTTTCTCCCATTTTGTGGGTTTCTCTTTACTTCCCTGGTTGCCTCCTTTGATGTACGGAAGCTTTTTAGTTTAATGAGGTCCCATTTGTTGATTCTTGCCCTTGTTTCCTGAGCAATTGATGCCTGGTTTAGAAAATCCTTTCCTACACATATATCTTGTAGGTTTTTTCCAATGTTTTCTTCTAGCAGTTTCAGAGTTTCAGGCTTTGCATTGAGGTCTTTGATCCATTTGAATTGACTTTTGTGGAAGGTGAAAGATAGGGGTTTAGTTTCATTCTTCTACAGGTGGAGATCCAGTTTCGCCAGCACCATTTGCTGAACATGCTGTCTTTCCTCCAGTGAATGATCTTGGCCCCTTTGTTATATATTAGGGGGCTGAAATTGCATGTACTCATATTTGGGTCTTCGATTTTGTTCCATTGATCTATGGGTCTACTTTTGTGCGAGTACCATGTTGTTTTTATGACTAAATCTGTGTAATACAGCTTAAAACCTGGCATAGTAATCCCCACCCCCCGGCATTGCTCTTAGTGCTCAGTTTTGCTTTGGCTATCTGAGGTCTTTTGTGCCTCCATATGAATCTTAGGACTTTTTTTCCAATTCTGTGAAAAATGTCATGGGGATTTTGATTGGCATTGCATTGAATATATGAATGACTTTTGGTAGGATGGTCATTTTCACAATATTAATTCTTCCAGTCCATGAGCATGGGAGGTCCTTCCATCGTCTGATGTCTTCCTCAATTTCTTTCTTTAAAGAGTTAAAAT
>NW_008330152.1:828668-829492 GCF_000622305.1 Nannospalax galili | reverse complement strand
CTCTTTCTCTGATTGCTTGTTATTGGTATATAGAAAGACTACAGACTTTTGTAGGTTAATTTTGTAACCTGCCACTTTACTGAACATTTTAATAATTTCTAGGAGTTTTCTGGTGGAATTTTTGGCATCTCTTAGATATCATATCATATCATCTGCAAAAAGGGATAATTTGATCTCTTCTTTTCAAATTATTACTCCTTTAATTTCCTACGCTTGTCTTACTGCTCTTGCAAGAATTTCAAGCACTATGTTAAAGAGGAGTGGAGATAGTGGACAGCCTTGTCTGGTTCCTGATTTCAATGGGAATGCTTCCAGTTTTTCTCCATTTAGAATGATATTGACTGTGGGTTTCTTATATATGGCTTTAATTATGTTGAGGTATGTTCCCTCCAGTCCAATTCCCTCTAGGACTTTGAACATAAATGCATGTTGAAATTTGTCAAAGGCCTTCTCTGCCTTTGAAATGACCATGTTGTTCTTGTCTTTGAGCCCATTTATATGATTTATGATGTTTATTGACTTACGTATATCGAACCTTCTCTACATCTCTGAGATAAAGCTGACTTGATCATGGTGGATGATCTTTTAGATGTGTGTCTGTATGGGGTTGGCAGATCTGCAGGTAGTGGCAGCTCTGGGTGCACTTGGGAGTGTGCGTTTGTCCTGCGGCCTCCAGGGGGCGGCAGCGAGCAGCAGGACTGAGAAAGAGGTGCGCCCACGGGTGCCTGGAGGCAGAGGACTCAGGTGGCGCGCACTCCTAAGAACTGAAGCCCGCGGGCGCGGTAGCTGGCGCGTTGGAGCGTCGCGGCCGCCATCCTCGAAGC
>NW_008330152.1:827228-828283 GCF_000622305.1 Nannospalax galili | reverse complement strand
ATTTGTTGATTCTTTGTATTGTTTTCTTTGTTTCAATTTCATTAATTTATGACCTGATTTTTGATATTCCTTCTTGTCTGCTGGGTTTGGATTTCATTTGTTGTTGCTTTTCAAGTGTCTTGAGTTGCAATGTTAAGTCATTTATTTGTGTTCTTTCCGATTTTTTAATGTAGGCACTTAGAGCTATAAACTTCCCTCTAAGGACAGCTTTCAGCATGTCCCAGAGGTTTTGTTGTGTTGTATTGTCCTTTTTATTTAGTTCCAGGAATATTTTTATTTTTCTCTTAATTTCTCTTTTGACCCATTCATCATTCAGGAGCGTGTTGTTTAATCTCCATGTGTTCATGTGGTGACTAAGGCTTCTTGCGGTGTTGATTTTTAAGCTTTATTGCATTGTGGTCTGATAGAATGTATGGAATAATTTCAATCTTTTTGTATTTGTTGAGGTTTGTTTTGTACACAAGTATATGGTTGATTTTGGAGAAGTTTCCATGGGGCACTGAATAGAAAGTACGTCCTTTGGTGCTTTGGTGGAATACTCGGTAGATGTCTGTTAGGTCCATTTGATATATGGTATTGTTTAATTCAGATGTCTCTCTGTTAACTCTCTGCCCTGTTGACCTAGCTAATGGAGACAGTGGGGTATTTAAGTCCCCTACTATTAATGAGTTGGGATGAATCTGGGTCTTCAAGTCCGATAATATTGTTTTTATGAAGTTGGGTGCGCTAGAGGTTGGTGAATATGTTTATGATTATGATATATTCTTGGTTTATTGTTCCTTTGATCAGAATGAAGTGGCCTTCTTTATCTCTTCTGATTAGTTTTAAAGTCTATTTTGTCATTGATATTAGAATTTTTTCTTAGTACCATTTGCTTGGTATATTTTTTTCCATCCTTTCACTTTAAGGTAGTGTCTGTCCTTAAAGCTAAGATGGCTTTCTTGCAGACAATAAGAGGATGAATTCTGGTTTTATCTTTTTTTCTTTAATTTGGTCTTTTTGAGACAGAGTCTCCCTGTAGCCCCAGCTGGCCTGGAACTCACTATGTAGACCAG
>NW_008330152.1:784311-827101 GCF_000622305.1 Nannospalax galili | reverse complement strand
TCATTTAAAACTGGGAATACTTTGGTCCAGGTTCTTCTGGCTTTCATAGCTGGTACTGAAAAATCAGCTGTCATCTTAATGGGTTTTCCTTTATATGTGACTTGTTGTTTTTCTTTTGCAGCTTTCAGTATTGTCTCTTTCTTCTGTATGTTTAGTGCTTTTAGTATGATGTGCTGTGGAGAGTTTCTTTTTTGGTCCTGTATGTTTGGTGTTCTATATGTATATGTATGGGCATGTCTTTCTTTAATTTTGAGAAATTTTCTTCCATGATTCTGTTGAAGACCTGGTCCATGCCATCATCGTGGGATTCTTCTCCTTTGTGTATGCCTATGATTCATAATTTCGGTCTTTTTATGGTGTCACACAATTCCTGCATATTCCATTCTTGTGATTTCTTAACTTTTTCATAATCTTTGCTTGAGTGGTTTAGTTCGCCCACTTTATCTTCCAGTCTTGATTCTCTGTTTCCCGTTTCGTTCATCCTATTGGTGAGGCTTTCTCCTGTCATTTCTAATTGGCTTATGGAGTGTTTCACTTCGTTCTTTATTTCAGCCTGAGTATTCTTCAATATTTCTAGCTCTTTTCTGAATTCATTCAGAAGTTTATCCCTATCTTCCTTCAGCTCTATGATTACCTTGTTTGTGTGTTCTTTAAATTCACTGAAATCTTTTATCATGTATATAATAGTCCCATGTCCTGCATTATCTCTAGGGGGTTCTCATTGTGCTCCTCTAGAGGACTATTGGTATTTGGTGGGGATATGTTATTTGGTTTTTCATGTTGTTATTTTTTTCTCTGTGATTTTGACATGAATTTCTTTTGTAGTTTCTGATTCTTGTGTGAGACTCAAGCCTTTAAGTTTAGGTCTGCTTCTTTTTGTAAACTTTATGTGCCTTTGTGGTTTACTTTTTGAGCATGAAAAGCTGGTTCACCTAAGCTTCCGGTTCTCTCTTTTGATTTTATATTGGAGTGGCCAGATTTCTTTTGTCTTCATGAGTTCCCACAGAGGCCCAAGTTAGATGAGGATAAGATCTCAGGCTTTCTCCTAAGGCTTGGATTCCTCCAGGAAAGATGTTGTCCTTGGGAATTTGGGGGTTAGACTGTCCTGGGAGGTGGGCCCAGGAAAGATGCTGGTCTCGGGCAACTGATGGTCATGCCACCCAGAGATGCAAAGGGAGATGTGGTGGTGAAGAGGCCCCAAGGGCTCCTGGGCACTGCAGGGAGGAATTGAGCTGGTCTGGATGGAAAGGATCATGGAGCTGAGAGGTCAGCCCCAGTGTCCAGGAAAAGGGCTGGCCGGTTGTGCAGCCCAGGGAAGCAGAGGGAGGTGAGGGTGGGACCAGGCCCAGAGGGCTCCTGGGTACCCGGAGAAGGAACTGGGTTGGTCTGGATCCAAAAGATCAGGGTTGCAGTGGTGGTTCCCCTGGTGTCTGGGGTGCCAAGGCAAGGAATGGGACAGTACCCAGGCTAGGAGGAGGGATGGGCAGGGGAGATGGGAGGGTGAATGAGGCTGGGGCAGTCAAGGCATGGAGGGTGTGATGAACTTACCCAGGAGCGAGGCTGGCAGGTTGTTCAGGCCCAGGGAAGCAGAGGGAGGTGAGGGCAGGACCAGGCCGAGAGGGCTCCTGGTGACCACGAGACGGAACTGGGTTCACCTGGATGCAAGGGATCAGGAAGCAGTGGTTGCTATGGCCAAGTGGTCAGCCCCAGATCCTCGCGGTTTATGCAGCCAGGGAAGCAGAGGGAGGTGAGGGTGGGACCAGGCCCAGAGTGCTCCTGGGGACGTGAAAAGGAACTGGTTTTGTCTGGATGCAAGGGATCAGGAAGCAGTGGTGGTTCTGGGCCTAGAGGTCAGCCCCGGTGTCCAGGAAAGAGATCACCTTTAGTTTTTGATGGTTAAAATTTTTGAGTCCATTTGGCTGATGGTGAGGTGGTATGGCCAGGAGCTAATGGCTTCCTGTGGAAAAGAAAGAGGTCAGATTGCCACCCTCAGGCTGTGTCCCCCTGGGGCCTGAAGCAGGAAGCCAGTCCTTGGAGATCTGCCTAATAGCAGACCACAATCTTTCATTATGTCCTAATACCTGGCACAATGCCCAGCAACTATCAACACCCCAGGGAGTCTGCCAATTGCTTGAATGAATATTAGAGTGGTGGCCACTTGGTAGAGTCACATGAACTTTTGGGTATGTGGGCAGTACATGAAGGTAAGGGTCAGAGGAGACCAAAAGTGAGAGGAGGATGTTGATGGGGGAGGGTGGGCCCTGGAG
This sequence comes from Nannospalax galili, assembly GCF_000622305.1. Taxonomy (NCBI): domain Eukaryota; kingdom Metazoa; phylum Chordata; class Mammalia; order Rodentia; family Spalacidae; genus Nannospalax; species Nannospalax galili. Next base: position 824,834 of record NW_008330152.1, on the reverse strand, counting down.
AAGCTGAAGAACCAAATTCACACAGAGCCATGTTCACTAAGCACACGTGTCAGCACCAGGTTGGCAGGGGGCACATCCATGGAGTAGGCAGGGTAGCTGACCAGTGGGGAGCTGATTGCTTGCACTGTTCTTCCTGGGCACATGAAAAACTGGGGTGGGGCAGGGAACATAACATTAGGAGGAGGAAAGAGGAAAATTGGGGCTAAAGGGAACATCAGCTGCAGTTGGTCTTTGATTAGTTTCTTAAGGCTGCCATATCAAATTACTGCAAACTGAGTAACTGAGAACAATGGAAATTGATCAGCTCCTAGTTCTTGAGGAAGTCTGAGATAAAGGTGAAGGCAGAGTTACTTCCTCTTGGAGACTTTGAAAGTGCTTTTTTCTAAACCTCTTTCCTGACTTCTGGGGGCTACCAGTGAATCTTGGCCTTCTGGTTTTGTGACTGACTCACTCTAGCTTCTGCCTCTATTTTTACATTGCCTCTCCACCAAGCATCTTGTCTTTTCTTCTTTTTCAAGGACAGTTGTCCTTAGATTTAGGGCTTGCCCTAGTCTGGGATGATCTCATCTTGAGATCTCCACCTTAATCAAGTTTGCAAAGAATTCTTTTCCCAGTGAGACCACATTCACAGGCTGTAGGAGGACCTATCTATGGGGAGCCACCCTCCTGCTCACTTCTTATGCTGGCCCCAGGCCAGAACCTTTCAACTTGGACAGAGACTTATGGAGGTCTTGCTGGCTGGTCACTGAAAGTCCATTTTGCCACATGGAGCACTTATGGGCATCTCTGGTGCCGTCAAAATGGTTCTCAGTGAGAACCTGTTGCAGAGTCCACTGTGGGGAGGAAGTGGGAGAAAAGCAGTACTTTGCCCCCCTAGAACTGAGTCTCTGGGCTAGGACCCAAAACTGTGTTTTACTTAGGACACCAAAGACAATAGCTGAGAAATTCCAACATTCAGATTTTCCAAAGGAAATATCAAAGATCAGTTGAAGGGTTTTAAATTCAGGGGAGGATGTGAAAAGTTGATGGAAAGGAGACACTGCAATTTCTGTAAGCAGAGCAGGTTTCTTTGGAGAGAACAGGTCCCTTGCTGTGAGGCCCCAGAACCCCACCTAGAAAAGTGGATTAGTGCATGCGCGTGTGTGTGCGCATGTGCGTGCATGCGTGTGTGTGTGTGTGTGTGTGTGTGTGTGTGTGTGTTCACTGAAGGTCTAAAACAAATGACATCAGTACTTCCCTATTTGGAAAGCCCAGTGCTACTTGGCCCTTGAAGTTATCTGGGCACCATGGCCTGGGAGTTAATATGTGTCTTTCTTCTCTGAGATAGATGGATAGAAAGAAAGGTAGATAGATGATTTATTGATGATAAATAGATAGATGATTGATTGATTGATGATAGATTATAGATAGATAGATAAATAGATAGATAGAATGAATCACTTCTCTAAACTAAATAACTGCCCTCCCCTGGGATGGCAGGACAATAGTGCATACTTGAATCTCCTCCCAATAAGTGTCTTACACTGGAGTCCTTTTTCTGACATCTGTAGTAGTAAAGGGATATCTTCTGTGTCTGTGTAGGTGGGCCCCACTAAGGACAGTGGGAGTGTTCGTCCAAGGAAAGATAGCATGCTCTGTCACCGGAGATGAGGTTAGAGGTCCAGAAGAGCTCACAAAAGCTCCTGTGAAAGCAAAGATCTTTGGGTACCAGGCAGGCCCAGGATGCCATCCAACAATAGTCCTGCCAAGTCACCACTTGCTGTACCTTTCTCCCCTCATCTTCTTACCCTCTCATGGACACTGGGGAAGGAAGACGCTGCTGTTGGCCAGGAAGAAAAGAGCAGTGGCTCCTACTCTGAGCCCCAAAGCTGGTTTCACCCATAGCCATGCTGTGGCCAAGAGAGTGTTAGACACAGTGCCAAGCCAGGCCAGATGTTGTGATTATTTCCTGAGTTTGATAATTCAGTTCTCAAATGGTGTGTGTGTGTGTGTGTATGTGTGTGTGTGCGTGTGTGTGTGCGCATATGTGTGTGTGTGTGTGTGTGTGTATGTACAGTGTCACTGTGGAAACAGAACTAGAGAAACCCGGGTGTCTGGGAGCAAGGCGGGGAGCCCATCTTCTTCTGAAATCGTTTCAAAGGCACAGAGAGAATGTATGAGTTTCCTGGGGCTGCTGTAACAAATGGTGACAAACTGGTGACAGAAGTGGATATTCTCACAGTTCTAGAAAGCAGAAGTTGGACTGAAGGTGTTGCTAGAAAGTTGTTTCCTTCTGGAGATCCTGAGGGAAATGTGTTCTGGGCTGGGCCTTTCCTCTGTGTTCTTGTGGCCAGCATTTCTTGGTGTTCTTGGCTGGCGGATGCATCATTCTAGTCTCTACCTCTGGGTTCACATGGCCTTTCTCTGGGTGCCTATGTTCACATTTCTCTTTTTGTTTTTTGAAACAGCGTCTCTCTGTAGCCTTAGCTGACCTGGAACTGGCTATGTAGACCAGGTTGGCCTCAATCTCTTAGAGATCTACCTGCCTCTGCCTCCCGAGTGCTAGGTGGGATTAAAAGTGAAGGTGTGCATCACCACACCCAGTCATATTTCTATCTAAAGACAATGAAGATGAACTCACTCTAAATCCAGTATAACTCATCTTAATTTGATTACGTCTGCAAAGACCCTGTCAATACATCTTTTGAGGAGCTGTATTTCAAGTCAGAGCAAATTTCAACTGTGTTTTTATGTTACCTCCTAAGAAATGTTTGTTTGATTTACTGGACATTTGGAGGGAGTATCTGATAAGCAATGCCTTCACAACCTGCCATTTCAACAGTCAGTACAGCATGAGGCATGAGCATGCCCAGGTTCTCCCTCATGATAGTGCTGAGTAGTTGCAATAACTGTCTACTGTCCCCATCTGCTTTGCACCACACTTTTAACTGTAAAACTCTTCTGTACCAGCCTCAATACTCTGGGGAAGTCAGTTATGTGATCTGGGCCTGACCAACCCTAGGATAATCTCTTCTAGTCCAACACTATTGCTTTAAGGGAATCATGTGACTTGCCAGGCTCCCACGACTCGACTCCCTGAGACCTCAAGGACGTGTTGGGAAGTCCAGGTGGATCCACTGATGTTCACCACCAGGGGCTACCTGACAGTGTGATGTGTGTGGTGAAGTTATGTCTTTCCAAAAGTTATGTGAAAGTCCTAATGATACGAGACAATTTGAGGTGTTTTTGAGTTTGATGGAGGATTTTCCTCTTGCCTCAGGTAGCTTTACCTTGGGAGCTAGGGTCCTGGAAAACTCAGCGGCCACCAAAGCTGCCCTGAAAAAAAACAGTTGTTTGGGGTTCTTGTCTCACTAATCTGAAGAATGAAATTCACAGACCACAAAGAGTGAGTTTTGGGAGCTGTTTATTATATATTCATAGGTGGGGAGCTTAAGAAAGACAGAAAGCAGAGTTCCAGTATAGCCAGAGCAGGTCCCTGGAACGAGGTACCATCCAGCTACTAGTCGGGGAGGGGGTTTAAAAAAGCTTATGCAGAAACTGGGCTGAGGAAAACTGGGCTGAGGAATGTGGAGGGGGAATGAGCTGGTCAGATCAGCTGGCTCGTCCAGGTGTCCAGGGGCCTCCTCTCAGTTTCAGTCACATCCTCATGTAGAGCTTGCATTCAGGAATCAGAGATCACAAGGTACCAGGAACTGGAACTCTCCTCTGGCATTCCTGGCCTCCAGTAAGGACATTCTCAGAACTGCTGATTGAGGTCCCTGTCAACTGACCAGTTTCTATCTCCTGTTTTCGCCATTAATCTCTGGCATTTGAGACCATAGTTTCATTTAATAAATAAGGCATTTGTAGATTATATCGAAACATAGTGGGCCCTTTATCCAGTGACGGAGTCCTGATAAGGAGAGAGAAATTTGGAAACTAAGAGGAAAGAAAGCTATGTGAAGGGGGATGTGGAGATTTGAGTGATGTGTCTACAAGTCAAAAAATACCAAGGATTGCTGGCAACCACCAGACACGAGAAAGAGGCAAGAGAGGAGACTGCCTTAGAACCTTAGGTGCGAACTTAGATACACTGACACTCCACCTTTGGACTTCTAGCTTTCCATGTTGTAAAAAAAAATCTATTCATGTTGCTCTAAGCTATCTAGTTTGTGGTCATTGGTTATGGCAGCTACAGAAAACAAGCATGCAGTGTTTCAGCCAGTCTGATGTTCTTGTCTACGACTTCACTACGTTGGGTTTCTACAACCTTGCAACTTTCCTCTCAGTGGAGAAATGACACACACTCACTGGGATCCCTCCCAAAAAGTGCCTTCATCAACTATTGAGGAGGTAGTTCTGAGCACAGGCCTCTGCACCCACTTCTACTGGTGATGAAAAGGAGATAATCCTGGACTTCATGCCTCCCCAAGGCCCCAAAAATGCCTCTAGATGCTCCAAGGCCATGAGTTTTAGGCCCTTAGGCTGTACATGATTTAGCCCTGCTCCTCCTCTTAGGCCTTTCACTAGGTCTAGTCACACCAGCCCACCTTTAGGCCCTGGAATATATGGGCTCCTTCCTGCTGGGAGTTTTTTGTGTCTTTTGCAAGCTTTGCCCAAAGGCCTTTAAAAGAACTTTTATTATGGAATTTTCAAGCATGTGTTATTCCATTTTTGCTGCTATAAATACACCTGAGGCTAGGTGATATATACATATTTATATACACATGATTTATTTTTAAAATTACATTTATTTATTTATATATTTATTTGCGTGTGTGTGTGTGTGCACGCGTGCGCGCACGCTGGGGGGTTGCAAATGCATGTCATAGCATGCACATTGGAGTCAGTTCTCTCCGATTATGTGGATCCTGGGGATCAAACTCAGGTCATCAGGTTTGGTGGCAAACGTCTTTACTCACTGAACCATCTTGCTGGTCCAAAGAAAATATTTGTTTAGTTCACAGTTTTGGGGTTCAAGGACATAGTGATAGCTTAGCTTGGGTAAAAGCATTGTGGCAATGGCATCGCAATATGGGGAGTAGGTATAGGAGGGAGAGATAACATGGCAAGATAAGAATCCAGAGTGTGGGCTCAGCTTGCCCTTTTATGACAACTCAGTCTAGAGGGTACCCACTGGGGTCCCATGAGAACTGCATTAATCCATCCTGAAGGCATTTTCCCTATTAACGCCCATTAGGATCCAACTCTTTAAAGTTTTACCACTCATCCCATCAGTATATTGGGAACCAAACTTTCAACACACAAACCACTGAAGGGCACACTCAAACCATATCTAAACCAGAGCAAAGCATATTTAAAAAGTGTATACCTAACACTGAGCTGTAGCAATGGCCAACATTCATGGTTTTTTTTATTTGCTTTCATCTTTACCTTTATCAGTGCCCCCCTTCCCTACACATGATGTCAAAGCAAATCACAGTACTACATCATATTGCCCATAAATACTTTGATGTCAATCTCTAAAAAATAAGTGACTTTTAAAAGGATAACTGAAATACCATTATTATATCTAAAAATATTTATCAGCTCCTTAGAAGTATCAACCATCCAGTGAATATTTGTTCAATCCATATTATTTTTGCTTTTTAAAAAAGACTTGTTTTTAAAATTATGTATGTGCATGTATGTCTGTGTGTGCATGTGAGTGCAGGTACCCTAGGAGTCGAGAAGAAGGAGTCTGTTCCCTTGGAGCTGGAGTTACAGGTGATTATGAGCTCTGCCTGAGGTGTGTACTGGGAACTGAACTCAGGTCCTCTGCAAGAGCAGTATATACTCTTAACTACTGAGTCAATGAAACTAGGCTGTTTGTCCTGTAGAGTTTCCCAGTGTCCTTTTCCTGATTGCATCCTTGGCATGTCATGACACGCAGTCTTCTGTTGCCTGTATTTTCTGTAGGTCTAGAGGCTCCATCAGATTCAGGTGCATGGGATGGGGTGGAGGTGGAGTGGTACTTCGTTGATGGTGCTCACTGTGAACTTGACCTGGAGGGCCAGCCATCTGGATGGCTCTCCTCCTTTCGTGGTGGCTCTTCTTTTGTGTTCAGGATCACTGTCTACATCCATGCCAGGGGTTGTAAGATGTGTCCAGACTATTTTTACAGTTTAGTCCTCCGATTTCAGCTCAAAACTTGCTCCCTTAGGGGATAGTTTCTTCACTACCGAGACTAGCTTACTCCTGTGGTAGAAATATACACAGCATCTTCCTCCACAATGTACTTACTCCTTGAGGGCAGGAGACCTGGCTATGCTTTTCCTCACTGTACTTCCGTTACCTGGCATGCAGTAGTGGTTTTCTGAGTGTCTGTTGAATTCATGAGTTCTTCTGGTTTGGGGAGCTTGGAGAGGTCTGGAACAGAAGTGAACCCCACAAAGATGACTGAAGAATTGCATGACTCTAGTTTCCTGTGGAATGCCTTTCTGTGACCAGAGCATGTTCACCACCTGGTGTCACCTTCTGAGGACGCACATCTAGCCTTCCCCTCCCCTTGCTGCTGAATTGCAAAGTACAACTTGCCCCTTTTAGCACTGGGTGGCATTGCAAACAAAACAAAAACTCCTCTGATTCTTTCACCCCAGTCCACAGAGCCTCAGAATAGGAATAGCTCATCTTTAATTACTGCCTAAAATGCAAGGTTTTTACTTCCTGGATTAGAAAATGTTTCCTTCCCAGAGGCCAGATGTGCCTTCCGGGAGCCCTTTCCGCCGTCCTTTGATCTTAGTGCAGTATTCTACCAGCCCCTGGCTCCCAATGAATTAAACAAGAAGGGAGAAACTCAGGCTGGGGAAGAAAGTCCTAAGATCCCCATTGTGTTGGAAGTGCACCTGGCTGGCTGCTAAGCATAGACTAGGAGATTTCCTAGCCTGGCCTACTAACCTGTCATGCCTTTAACTGGAGATGAGTTCAGGTCAGAGGGAGTGGGAAGGTCACATTGCTGCACAATCTCAGGAGACTTTTTGGAGGATGCAAGATGGTTGCAGAACAGCAAGGATGGAGGAGCCCCAAGCAAAGGGAGAATGCATAAGGCCTCCTGGCCACTACCTGCATTTAACCCAGGGCAGGCTAGACAGAGAAGCCCAGAGCAGACTGGAAAAGTCCTTCCCTGGCACTGATCTGAGGCTGGCACTCAATGTACCCTGACAAAAACTGGAGAGGACAGCAGTTCCCTGCTCTCCCAGTTGCCAGGCAGAAGAGGTCTGCTGAGGCCACAGGCCGAACCAAGTGTGTTTAGGAGAGGCTGGTTCAGGTAATCTTCTGGATCAATGGCCTTGACTACATGGCACTGAGATTTCTGAACCACCATCCCGTAGCTACCTCACACTCCTGAGGACGGTGACATTCCCAGGAGCTGAGCAGGAGTCTACCACAGTTTGCTCCTGGCCTGGCTTCCCCTAGGGCCTTGTGGGGTAACATGGTGATTTATTCTCCATCTTTTGTTTGTCTGCTTTAACATCAATAATTTTTTTTAATGGTGCAATTTTAAGATAATGAAACCTTTGTGTTAAAAACCATCACTTCACGGCTGCTTCTGGGTCCTGGGTGTGGTCCTCTGAAGAAGACACCTTGAGAGGTATTTACCAATTCTCAGGTAGCTTCTATCACTCAAAAATGCTTTGGGGACACATCTCATGGATGTGCCATTTGGTGCCTGTGCCGTGTGCTTCTAGGTGGCTTCAGAGGCAACAGATTTGGGCCAGATTTTGGTGACCAGATCAGAGGGTGGTCTCCACAGAGATCAGTCTGTATAACTGGAGACACTGTGCCTAGCACCTTGAATCATGCTTAGGGACCATTTGTGGAATAAAGGAATGATCAAACCTCTTTCAGGGTCAGAAATGAGTTGTGTAGGGATAAATCACAATAGCAACAGTGGCCCTGCTTTCTGGTTCAGAGTGCCTACGGCCCTGGAAGATGTTTTCAGAAATGGCTTATAGTATACGACTCTTCTCGCATGTCCTTGGAGTGTGTGCAGCTGACTCACACTACCAGAGGGAGCACCACATTGCAGAGGAAGCTGGCTTTCCAGATTCTTCCATCATCGGGACTCTGGGAGCCTTGCCACAGTTTATTCCAAGTCTCCAATTGCTAGCACAGTGCACATGGCTAGTGCCCTAGTTTGCCTCCTCGCCAAGATGTGCATGCAAGGAGTTTATTTGAAAAGAGGTCCTAGCAGTCTAGTAAGTGGGTGGAGACTTGAGTCAGAAGGGAAGAAAAGTCCATCAACAGTGTAAGAAGTGGGTAAGTGAGGTGCAGCCCTGCTGGGAACTTTCTATCTTCTGGAAAACAGTGAGGAATGTAGGCCTGAGTATGTAGCAATTTCTGTCCCCCATTCCATTTGCCTTAGAGTGGCCTCTGTTGTGTCATTTCTGGTTTCCCCAGCTGCCTACAGTGTGGGGTGAGTATACATCATTAGCCAAAGGAATGTTGGATTTAAGAGGTAAGAGGCCTTGGGACTGGAGTTAGGAGCACTTGACACTTGTAGAGGACCTGGGTTTGGTTCCCAGCACCCACAACGTCCTGTAACTCCAGTTCTAGGGGATCCAGTATCCTCTTCTGGCCTCCACAGGCACCTGCATGTACATGGTGCACATATATGTACTCAGCACCCCCCATAACATAATGTAAAATAATAAAATAAATCTTTTTAAAAAGAGAGAAGCAGCCAGGGTCAAGTTCTGAATTTTCCACCTAGCTGCAGGTACCCCCCTCCCCCACAACAGTGAGCCGAGGGGATAAAAAGCGGAGTATCATCCCTGATTAGAGATCTTTATAACATGGGAATAACAATTTTGGGAAAAATCAGTCAACAGGAACACACCCTCTCAATTTTAATTATACACACACACACACACACACACACACACACACACACACACGAGCAGAAAGATGCCTATCTTCCAATGTTGAGCATGAAATTCACATTGGATGAGTTATAATTTGTTCTGTGTAGTACATGACACTCATTCCCATGTCCTTGTCACCTCCTGACAATAGTGCCACCTGTGTATGTGGACTGGACTGGGGTGGGGCTTGAAGTCACACAGTTCTTTAAAAATAATTTATTGAGAATTTCATAATGCATATATAAGTGGCTTTGATCAAATCCATGCCCACTCCTTCCTTTCCAACTCCTCCCATATATCCCCATCACTTTTTTTCTGATAACTTCATGTATCTTTCTTTCTTTCTTTCTTCCTTTCTTTTTTTCTTTTCATGGGGCTTTTTGCTACTCTAACATTCGCCCTCTGAAGAGGTAACCCTAAAATCTTTTAGGGATTAGATAAAAGCTTCCAAATACTCTTGACATTTTTGGCTTTTGGAACAGAGTAAGTTGCTAAGAGGCAGGCCCAATGACATTTTGACTTTTAGCCAAGAAACTGGCTACATTTCTTTGGGGTCTTTTTACCCTAACTGCCTAGCAAATTCCTACCACCTATTCTTATCACGCCATCCTCTGAAGGGGTTACCCAAATTGCCAGAGAATAGGGACACAGACTGCTCTGGCTTCTGCCATGCTGAACAGGGATGCAGGGTGAGGCAATTGGGGTACCCCTTCAGTGGATCTATCTAAAAGACTCTCAAATTGCATAACTCCTTTTTTGTGTGTGAAGGAGAAGTAAAGGCAAGAATAATTAGCATTACAATTCTAGACAGGGAACTAGGAAAAAGTCACAACAGGGCAATTTTCAAATGTTCATATGAGAGTCCATTGGAATTTCTTGACAAGGGCTTCCAAAAGCATCCCTCTACTGGGTTCTTCCTCATTTTCCTTTTGTCTGCCAAGGCTGGACTCAAGAGTGATGGATTCAGGATTTGCTTTTAGGTATTTTGATAGCTGTTGGAGTGGTTAGAATCAGTGTCAGTTCCCTCTCAAAGGCTTCAAGATAACTGAGCGGTTGCTGAGGTGTATGTATGACCTGAGGGTATGCACACTGGAAAGCCTTTACCCAGCATGGGTCATGCCTTCTCTTCCCAGCCTTCCCCAGATTGTATACTTTAGCCCTCCTTAAATCTAGGAGACCATGTGTGATTAGGGCCAAATTACATACAGTTGGCTGGGAAGAAGAAGTCACAAAGTTTTGAGTTTGAATCTAACGTCTACCTTTCTGTGACCTGGGGCAAATCATTTCATCTCTTTGAACCTTCTCCTCTGGGAAATGAAGCAATAATGTCATCTCCCCAAGCTATTTTGAGGATCAAAAGAGATATGGTTGGTACAAGCAGGCAGCCGCGTATCCAGCACTGTCCAGTGTGATCTTCGGTGGTCACATCATTCCTTGGTCTACTAAGTATGTAGCAGAGGCTTACCACCAATGTACCAGAGGCCTCCATTCTAAGTGTTGAGAAAACAGCAATGAACAAAAAAAAAAAAAAAAAAAAAAAAAAAAAAAAGAAAGAAAAAAAAAGAAAAATCCCTTCCTGTAGCTTAATTTCTAAGAGACTACAAATGGTAAAAATAACTCAGCCTAGGGGCCAGGGTGACAGGTTAGTTAGTGAAGTGCTTACCTTGCAAACAGGAGAGCCTGAGTTCTATCCCTAGAACTCATACTAGAAGAAAAAAGCTGGACATGCTGCCTTATGCTTCTAATCCCAATGCTTTGGAGAATGAGGTAGACAGATTCCTGGAGCTCATATGCCACCTAGCCTAGCCTACTTGGCGAACCCCAGACCAATAAGAGACTGTCTCAGAAAACAAGGTGGGTGGCAACTGAGGAATAACACTTGAAATTGTCCTGTGGCCCTCATACACCCATGTATACACATGCACCTGCATACACACACACACACACACACACACACACACACACGAAAAACCCTAAGTCTATTACAAATGAAAAAAAAAAAAAATGAAGGAGTTATACAACATACTTTAAACGTTAGGTTTTTGACGGAGAGGATAGAGGGATCATGAGATAAACTGGATGCTCAGTTTCCCCCTGTAATCCCAGCACTAGTGAGGCAGAGAGAGGGAAGACCCTGAAGTTTACTGACAAGAAGCATCACAAAATTTGCAAGGCACAGGTTTATTGAAAGAACCTGTCTCCAAAAATAGGGTGAAGAGTAACTAAAGATGTTCAGTTGTACCTTGGCCTCCACACACACACACACACACACACACACACACACACACACGAAAAACCCTAAGTCTATTACAAATGAAAAAAAAAAAAAAGCCAGGCGTTGTAGCACATACCTTTAATCTTGGTACTTTGGAGGCAGAGGCAGGTGGATCTCTGTGAGATCAAAGCCAGCCTGGTCTACTTAGACAGTTCCAGATCAGCTGGGGCTGTAGGGAGACCCTGCCTCAAAACAAACAAAAAGCTTGTATGTGTGTATGTGTATATGTGTGTACCTAAATATGTATGTGTGTGCCAGGTGCGTGCAGCTGTCCATGGAGGCCAGAAGAGAGTATTGGATCCCCTGGAACTGTAGTTATAGGCAATTGTGGATTGCCCAATGTGGGTGGTGGGAACTGAACCCTGGTTCTCTGCAAGAGTCGCAAGTACTCTTAACAGCTGAGCCATTTCTCCAGTCCCACCTCAAGTCTATTTAATAGTAACTTAGAATGTGATAAATTCCATGGGGGAAAAAAAACCCTTAAGTTCAGGGAGGGAAAACACTAAGCTGAGCTGAAGGAACACATCTGTAAAGACCCTTCTTACAAACAAGGTCACACTTAGAGGTCCTGGGGCTTAAGACGTGAACATAGTTTGGGGAGCAACATTCAGCCCTTGGCCCTGGGGCAGCTGGAGAGAAGTGAGGTAGGCAGAGCATGGGGGGGGATCATGGCTGGAGCCCTTTGCAAAAGCTGGCCTCAGGACCTGACTGAGGGGCCTGAGGATCAGAAGGAACACTGCAGTAGCCTATCCTGAATGTGCCAGATGCCTGCTTCCTACCTCTGCAGGAGCATTCTAGCGTTCTGTTTTCCTTATTGCCTTCCAGGATGAATAAGAAGTGAGTTGATGGAAGACAGGGCTTCTTAGCTGCAGACCCAGGGACTGATAAGACTTTCTGGTCCATTCACATGGTGATGAGTTCCATGTCTAGCCACTTCTGTGTCCCGGGCTGCTGAGCTCAGGATGGGTGTGTTTTAGTCTGCTCCATACTCAGCTCAGCACTACGCTCAGATGCTGGGTAAAGGTCTCAGCTAACAACAGTCAGGGTTTCATTCAGCAGGTTAATTGTTAGGCATCCACAAAGCTACGCTAAGAGGACAAGGAGAAGGGAGGCAGACTTATTGGCCACAGGGTTCTCAGACTATTGGAGATGTGATGATTATTCTTGTGTCAGCTTGCTTCCACTCAAAGACACCTAGGAGATTAGTAAAGCATACCTCTGGGTGTGTCTGTGGGGACGGTTCCAGAGACAATTAGATCTCAGGGCTCTGACCTATTTAATGGTTTAATCCATTGTTGAAGTCAAAATTTCAAAATTGGGAGGCGGTAGAAATGTAGAAGGTGGGGCCTAGTTGGAGAAAGTGGTAGGTGGGGGTATGCCTTCCAAAGGTATATCTTGGCTCTGGGCCCGTCCTGTTATTCCTCTTTGTTTCCTGGCTGCTGTGAGGCACTCCACCACACCCTTCTCCCATGAGGTTCTGCTTCAGTTCAGGCCCAGAAATAATAGTCAGCCAGCATGGACTAAATTTGCTGAAACCACGAACCAAAGAAATTCTTCCTCTAAATCGTTTCTCTCAGGTATTTGTCACAATGACAGAAATCTAACAAAATGGGGAAGAGAAATATGTATCTAAATATAGTTGTTCCCCTCCTCCGTGAGTGCCTCCTTGTAAGAGCCCTCACCCACTGAATGCCTAAAACTGCATGTAGCACCAGCCCTAAATATTCTATGTTTTCTCACATAGCTATGATTTAATGTATTAATTGGACACATTGAGAAGTTAACAGCTGGGCTGGCGAGATGGCTCAGTGGTAAAAGATGCTTGCTACCAAGCCTAATGCCCTGAGTTCCATCCCCATATGGAAGAAAGAGAGAACCAGTTCCCACAACACATATAAGCACGCATACCTGCGTGCGCACGCGTGCACACACACACACACACACACACTCAAAATAAATAGGTATTAAAAAATTTTAAAGAGGTTAACAGTAAGGTTGATACAATAGAATTGTAACAATACACATAACAATCATGTGACTGCAATCTCTCTGTTTCTGTCTCTGTCTCTCTCTCTCATACACACACACACACACACACACACAAAATATCTTATTTCGTTGTACTCACCCTTCCCTCATGCTGATGTGAGATGATAGAAGGCCTCTGTGATGAGTGAGGTGGATGACATAGCAACAGTGACACAGTGTGACCCTACTGTTTAGGTTATTCATTGATCTCTGGGAGATTTTTGTGACCATGAATCTCATCCCATCTTGCTTCATTCTGCCCGAGGCAGTAATTATCCCTCTACATCCAGTGGATCCACAATATATACACTACCCACACATTATGCACTTTGCAGCCAGTGAGATTGGCTCTCAGTATAGGTGCTTATGTTCCAATAATGATTTAAGACTTAGGAATTGTTTGTTTCTGAAGTTTTTTCTTTAATATTTTCAAATCACAGTTGACCTTGGGTAATGCAGAAAACAAAATGATGGGGAAGAAAATGGTGGGGAAGTGGGGAACCACTGGGTATTGGTAATACATGGAGCAGGTGCTGTTTGGTTTCTGTTGGCTTCTTCCCGGCCTACCAGCCTTCCTGGGCAGCTGTGGCAGTTGGTTCCAGCACACTGACTACTTACCATTTAGAGTGCTGTGGCTCTTAGCCCCACTGCCTGAAGGCATCAAGGGAGCTGCCTGGGCCAATAGTGGAGCAGACAGAAAGTACAGGCAGCTTAGCACCCCAGGGACAAGGCTGAGGAAGGGTAGGTGATCCAGCTGCTTTGTCCCACAGCCAATCCTGAGCCTGGGACCAGCCTTAGGACTTTTGGGACTGAGGAGCTCTGTGGGGGGGCTTGCCTTCTTTACTTTCCTTCACTAAGACTCCTGAGATTACCTTGCAAATAAACAACCAGTTCCCAGATCCTTGTCTTTGGTTATGCTTTGGGGAGGAGAGACCAAAACTATGACTTCAGGCCAAGTATGACAGTAGACCTTCAGACAGCCTGCTAAGGGAGGGTGAGAGAGGAGGAAGGAAGTCTATGGGATGGTCCTGGGAGATATCTTAGAGGAGGTGAAATGTGCTCTGGGTTCTGAAAGAAGCAGTGGAACTGAAGGCTAGGAAGGCAAGTCCCACAGAAGCAGGTGCCATGAGCCAAGAGAGTGGGCTGGCTTTGGAGTGGTGAGAGTGGAGCGGGGTACAAATGTATAAAGCAGAGCCAGGGGAGGGCAGCTTGTGAAGATAAGGCTGGCATAGCACAGCAGATAGAAGCAAGTTGTGATGGGCTTCCTGAAGCCTACGGTAGCAGTTTGCACATTGCTTTGCAAAGCTTCTGTTGTTCTGCAAACGTCTGGGCGCACTGTGTGCAGACACTGCAACAGAGCGCAGGATGGAGTATGCCCTCCCGCACCCAGCTGCTGCCACCCGAAAGAAGACATGAAGGAGCGGGGCTTCTGTTCCCACATTTCTCTGTCCCCAGCTTAATAGTCACAGCAGCCTGGTTCCGGGTATCAGGGTGAGACTGAAGAAGGCTGTTTGTCTTTAGGACATGTTGTCCTCTCTGTAGTCTCCTCTCCATAGTCCTTTTCCTGAACCAGTCTGATCATCCTTTACCATTCCTTCCTTCTCCAGCCAGTGTCTTCTCTTGTATGAGTTACTTTCAAGTACATTTGTTTATACTGAAGAGTAAGTGCTGGATAGAAACCAATAAATGAATGTACATTAAGAGAGACACAACAAGCTGCCTCCCTGCCAAGTGCTGTGACAACAGGTGCTCTCTCCACCCCCCTAGCTAACTGCCCAGTTTAAGCATAGCATTGGTTAGGAAGGTGCACCCGGGTTGTCCCTTTTCTGCAAGCTGGTTGGAGGGATGGGACGTGTCTCTATGCCAGGCTGATGCAAATGTAATGTGGGCTCTGCTTCCTGCTGGAGACCAGGAGACATGCCTTCACCACTTCCACCAGGAGTACTCACCGGAGGGAGGAATCTCCTTGGAAATCTGTCTCCCACCAGTCAGCCCTCTGTTTATTCAAGTCTTTCCTCAGCCCTGAGGCTGCTTTTCTCTTTCTTCCCATGACCTGGGTAGTAGGATGTCCTTTTCCCGTGCCTGAGGTCAGGAAGGCCCCCAAGGACCTCCCTCACACTTCCCTGAGACCGGGTGCAGCTGCCCTGCCTAGGGCTAATTGAACATAGATTTTAAAAAAAAAAAAAGGTGGTGGTGGTGATGGGGTGGTGGCCGCTCTGCCATGCATCTGAGTTCCCCAACAAAGTCACCTTTCTAGCGCTCACAGGCACTCTGCCTCCGCTCTCTCAGCAAACCATATGCTGTGGCGGCTGCTGGGCCCTTCCTGGGGATGGCTTTTTTCCCCTTCAGCAAGCCTCCAGAAATGTCATCGAAATTTATATGCTTATTCACACAGCCGCTAAAGCAGAAAACCGGCGCTTCAGCTATTTCTGTTTTGCTTTGCAGACGGGCAGTCAGAAGCATAAATCTCTCCCTCATTGGATTTGGGGTGTCTCCACCCTCTGTTTGGCATCAGATGGTATTCAGCCCATGGGGATGATCCCCCATCCCCATGCCATCACCCACAGAGAGGAACAGACTCAAGAAAGGGATCCTAGCTCAGGGGCATCTAATGTTCCTCAAAGTCCAGGACACCATCGTTGGGTCGCCCTGGGGGTGTTGTGGAGGAGCAGAGCGTTGCACCAAGGCACAAGACTGTTCTTATGACAGCTGCCTCTCTGCAGGTAAGTGGGCGGGGGGGTGGTGGTGGTTCAGGGACCACCAGGTCTAGTCTGCCCATGGGTCCCTGGGCAGCAGCCTTGAATCATTGTAGGGTTTCTTTGCTCAATGTTGTTGTTTATTCTGCTGTCATCGCCTCTCCTCTCCTGCCCTCCCCTCCCCTCCCCTCCTCTTCTTTCTTCTTCCCATCTCTTCCTTCTTTGAGACAGAGTCTTACTATGTAGTCCAGGCTGGCCTCATAGTCACTCTGTAGCTCACACTGGCTTCATACTCACTCTGTAACATAGGCCGGCCTTGAACTCTTGATCCTGCCTCAGACTCTCGAGTACAGGGACTGTAGATAGGCATGCATCACTCTTCAGTGGCATTTCCCTTATTACCGCTGCATGACAACTTACCTTCAAACTTGAAGGCTTTACTTTGCTCACGGTTTTGTGGGCCAGGGATTAGAGAAGGGCTTGGGAAGCAGCTCCTGGTGGGCTTCAGTCAGATCAAGGATGGGGCTGGAGTCATCCGAAGGCTCTATTGGACTGGACTCTGTGATGGCAGGTGTGCCTTCATACTGACCTCTAGTGTCCCCCAGGGCGAGTGTTTGGACAGTCAGATGGGGACTACATGATCTACCCTCAGATGTCCCCACACAGTGCTACTTCTACATTCTATGGGGTCCCTGAGTCCCTTAGGTCAGCCTAAGGATGGGCTCTAGCCTATCCCCAATGCAAGGCATCTGGGAGGGCTCCTGGCAGAGGAAGGACCTGAGTGGCTTAGGTTTAAGGGAGCCCTCTGCCTGCCTTTTTGCCTTCAAAGTGACTCTGAACACCTGGAGCTTTCATCAGTAAAGAGTTCATCCTACAGGCATCTCAGCCATGGTGCCCAGCTGCTGACCCCACTTCTGAGAGAAGAGCCCTTCCTCAATGGTGACGCTTGTGTCAATCATTTCTGACAGAGACAGCTTCCAGTAAATTTCTCCTATGCAGGGTCTCCAGAAGGTGACCTTAGGGCAGGCGGCTCCATTGAAGAGCAGGGGTGGGTCAGAGTGGGTAGCACTCACTCTCCTCTCCCCATTGCTGGAGCAAGCGCCCAACTGTTTGTTCTGACCCGGAATGAACATCCACCACCCAACTGCCTCTTCCTGCCTTTTCTTCTTCCCTAGTTCCAGCTACCCCGGTCCCTCAGCCAGCTTCCTGTTGCCTACTCAATCCCCACAGACTGTGTCCCTGAAATCTAAGCCAGATATCCAATGTCCTTCCTCTGCTCGCAGCTTTCCTGTGATACTGAATTGCTCCCAAAGTCAAGACCAGGGTCTTAAAAAATGCTTGGTTTTGACCAATCCTGGTGGTGCATGCCTTTAATCTCAGCACTCTGAAGGCAGAGGCTGGTGGATCTCTGTGGGTTCAAGGCTAGTCTAGTCTACATAGTGGTTGCCAGGCCAGTCAGGGCTATACAATGAGATCCTGTCTCAAAAACAAAATAATTTTGGTTTTCATTGGTATATATTATTGTTGACAGTACACATGTTTTATTGAGCATATTCCCCACATGCCCCCACCTTTCTTCTCTACCTCCTGCCATCAGCCCCCTTTGTTCCTTAAGACAGTTCTACTTCTCTATGTCACACATATATACATTATTTTATTTATCTATATAAAACCTACAGGCTACCGATAAGAGAAAACATAAGATGTTTGTCTTCCCAAGACTGATTTAATTCGTTTAATATGATTATGTTCAGTTGAACCCACTTTCCTACAAACCACATAGCTTCATTCTTCTTTATTGCTGGAAAAAACACACCACGGTGCATACACACCACAATTTCTTTATCTGTTCCCTGTTGATGGACACCCGGGATAGTTCTGGATGGTTCTATAATTTAGCTGTTGTGAATAGCACTGCAGTAAACATTGATGTGTTAGTGTCTCTGTGATATATTGACTTGGAGTCCTTTGGGTAAATACTCAGGAGTGGAATAGCTGGGTTATACTCTAGGTAGATTTTTATTGGTCAAGGCCAGGTTCTTTACAGTGCCCTGCAAGATCCTTTGGGATCCAGCCCCCTGTGATCATGCTGGCTTCATTTTCTAGCCTCACCTTCCACTCTAGGTACACTGCCTTTCTTATATGTCTGTACCACACCAGCTTGGTCCCTGCTTCAGGATCTTTGCACCTGCTGTTCCCTCTGCCTACATGGTGTTTACTTCCTATGCCTGCTGACTTAAAATCTTAGCCCCTCCCCTCTTTGGCTCATAATCTGCTTTATGTTTTTCCTCAGCATTTACTCCACCCCTACTCCATCTACTTATTTGTTTCCCATCTGCCTCCTTCACTGTGGGAGAGCAGAGGTTGGGCTTGTTTCGTTTGTTCCTGCTGCTCCAGTGTGCAAGGAAGTTTTGCACCTATCAACTATTCAGTAAATGTTGAATGGACTCACAGACTCTGGTCTTAATGTTCTGTTTGCTTACATTTATTATTGTTGTGTATGAGGGGTGTGTGTGTGTGTGTGTGTGTGTGTGTGTGTGTGTGTGTCTGAGTACAGGCATGCACAGGGGTCAGGGGACAGTTTTCAGGAGTCAGTTATGTCCTTCCACCATGGGATCTGGGGATGGAACTCAGGTGTCAGGTTCTGGTAGTAAGTGCTTCCCTCCCCACTGCTGAGCCACCTCACTGGCCCTAACATTGGTTACCAGGCGAGCAGTGAGTTGGCTTTGGACCTGTGAGAATTTTTTGATAGTGTCTATGTGTATTATGTGTGTGGAGGAGGGGCATGTGTGTGCTACCGTCTGAGTGTGGAGGTCAGAGGACAACCTTTGGGAATAGGTTCTCTCCTTTCACCATAGATTCTGGGGACAGAACTTGGGTTGCTAGGCTAGTGTGTAGAGTGTTCCTATCTGCTGAGCCATTGTTTCTTGAGACAGAGTCTAATTATTTAGCTCAGGCTGGCCTTCAACCTACCATGTAGCCTGGGCTGTCCTCAAACTAGAGATCTTCCTGCTTCAGGCTCCTGAATATTGGGATTCTTGGTGTGTACCACCACACCTGATGCCATCTTATCTTTTGAAACTAGAGCTACAAGAGCTCCCTGGTTTGTTTGGCCAGGGATCAGTCAGATTTTTCTGAAGAAGGTCAGACTGTCAATGATTTAGGCGCTGCAGGCCGTAGGTATCACTTACAGCTCCTTGGCTCTGCCACAGCATCCCGGCCATGTTTGACCCATGAGTCCAGAGTTTACCAATCTCTGCTTTAGAGGTCACACAGTATACCTGGGGAACCCTAGTTTGCCTGAGTTGCTTTCCTGTGGGCCACTTGGAGGAGGCCAGAGGGAGCCCAAGCCCGGGGGTTTAGCTGAGAGGACTCCATTAGCCTCACAGAAAGCTTATATTAAGTGCTAATTGCATTAGGTGCTAATTGCACACAGCCTTGGGTGTTGAAGAGCTGGAGAGGGAGGGCAGAGGGGAACAACTGGGACAGAGGCCTGGAGCTGACCAGCTCAGAAGCAGGCCTGTTGCAGGTTGCACCAAGCAGGGAATTGGGAAGCCAATTATGAGAGGTCCCTGGGACTGAGTCTCTTGCCAGGGAGAGGGACAGGCATGGGACACAAGTTGAAGTGGAGTTTCCAGGCAGGCCAGAGGACAGCCCTGGCCAGGCATAGGGAGCCTTAAACCAGGGAAGGGTCCCCCAGTGTGGCTGGAGACGGGCAGAGATAGCTAGGTCATTCCCTACTCCCTTGCTTCAATTGTCCATCAAGGTTGGCAACACTAGGAAGAAGCACTTGCTTAGAAGAAACACTCCAAGGGACTGAAAGCCAAAAGATACGTGTTGATGGTGCTTCCCGAGGCTGGGGCAGCAAATCTTCCATTCCTCAGCATTGTCCAGAACACAGAAGAGCTAACTGAAAAGTGGAGGCCCATGAGTCTAAAATGTGATTGCTTTGCCTTATCTTTGCCTGTAAAGTTGATTTAGGCTTGGCTGTGAGTGATAGAAAATCCAAGATAACGGTAGCTTAAATGCAGCAGAAGTCTATCTCTCTGTATGTGAAGCAGGAGTCACATAGTCTCTTGTAGTAGTTTCACAAAGTTGTCACAGGCCCAAGGTCATTTCCGTCTTCTTGTTCCACCATCTTTGGTACAGTAGGTTCATGTCACAGTCCAGGTTGACTTCTCATGCTCCAGCCATTACCTCTGTAGTCCAACAACCAGCAAGAAGGAGGCAAGGACCAAAAAGGGCTTGATCTTTCTGTTTAAAGAAAGGGCTTGGTCTTTCTATTTAAGGACATCTCCTGGAAGTCACATAGGACACCTTAATCTCATTGGATAGCAAACTTAGTCATATGATTACATATAGTTGCAAAGGAATCTGGGAAATGTAGTTTTAGTTGCTACATCCTTTTGTTTGGCTAAAAATGGGGAAGGTGGAAGAACAGATATTGAGGGCCATTAGTAATGTCTACCTCAACTTGATGCACTCCATCTGTGATGATCAGAACCTGCAGGTCCCTCTTCCCCCAGTTCCCTGCTTGGAGCACAGCTGGTGAGCATTACCCTACAATTCCCCAGCATTTTTATGAGCGTGTGTGTCCATGTCCAGCTTCCCCAATGACCTGTGAGTCCCGTGGGGGACTGGACTTTGTGCTTCCCTTCCCTCCTCAGCACCCAGTACTGAGCTTATTGCATAGTATGAACTTAATAAATGCTTACAGAACAAATTCCTGGGGATGCCTACTATGAACCTTAAGAATGTGTTGCATTTCACACCTTTCTTCATTCTACAATAGCTTGCCTTTTAAAGGTGTTAACTAGTAACTTTCATCGGACTGATATCTCACTAAGGAGTTCTTGTGTTTTGAAAAAAATGACAGCTGATCGGTGGTTATGGATAGGCGAGCGTTTTCTCATTTTTATCAAAGCTCAGTTGAATGTCGAATGTAGCTCCAGCGTATAAATATGAGTTATTGTGTCTCGTGTTGTTGATGGCTGATAGAATGAGTTTAACCCAGAGCCTTTCTCTTGCTTGCATCTAAGAAGCACCAGCAAAGCCTTGAGTGAATGCCATTAGCATCCACAGGGAGGGAGGGATGAACCAACTTGTCCATCCCATCCCCCATCCCACCCCATGCACCCCACCCTGTCCCATTCTGTGGCTGCACCCTCTGAGTTTGCAGCTTGCCAACTCCTCTTGTGCCAGGTGGCAGAAACTTTAGCCCTTACTCCCAGGGAGGCATGGGTTCACCTGGAGGTGCCTGCTGGGGGCTGTTTGCAGGTGTGCTGGCTTAGTCTCTGGCCTCCTGCAGGTGTTGATGGCTGTAGCCCTCCACATAGCAGGTACTGTCAGCACCTTGTTTAGAGCCCCTGGATCTGTCTGGTACTCCCATCTGTCCAGAGCAGGGAGAAGGGTTTGTTTGCATCAGCTCACAGTTGCCAATGTCTCAGTGGATTGCCCTTGTTTGATGGGATCCACTTCATCCACAGACAGCTAAGAGGTTACACATGCCACCCAGGGGCCTGGGGAGAAGCATGGCCAACGACCTAACAGAAACCTGGGCCCCTTGCTTCAAGGGGAACAGATAACTTTGCAGTGATCTTCATGCACCGGAGCTTATTGTGCCATCAGGTTGATGGCCAACTTGTTCCAGTTTTCCTGGGACTCTCCAGTTTGGGGAAAATCCTTTGGCCTTGGTAAACTGGAAAACCTGGCCACTCTGTAGCCTTCAGCTTTAGCAGAGTCTGTGTCTCCAGTTAGGTGTTTGCCCAGCCCCCTCTGACTTGTCTTGCTCTCTACCAGGTTCTTCCTGAGATCCTTCTTTCCATCCAGAAATCCCTTGCACAGTGTGTCAGCTTTCTGTCACTGGCACAAAGTACATGAGGAAGGCAACTGCAAAGAGGAAAGGTTTCTTTTCACTCATTGTTTCAGAGATTTAAGTCTGTGCTTCTTGGCTGCATTGTTTTGGGACCCATGGTGAGGCTGAGTACCATGGTGGGGAGCACATGGTGGAGGAAACCGCTCTCCTCATGACTGTCAGGAAGCAGAGACAGGAATAAGCTGGGGTCTCAAAATCCCATTCCAGGGCACATCCCCCAGTGACCTTCCCCTACTAGACTCTACCTCCTAAAGATTCTATCATATCCTTATTTGCTACAGACTGGGGACCAAGCCTTTAATAGAGGAGCAAGCTGCTCACTTCATGGTGGTCAGGAAGCAAAGAGAGGAAAAGACCAAAGTCCTACAATGCCCTTTAAGGGCATGCCCCCAAGGACCTGAGACATTTCACTAGGCTTCACCTCTTAAAGATTCCAACACTTCCAATGACACCACAGGCCAATCCTTTAACACCTAGGTCTTGGGGAGACACAAGCCCTTCTGCTAGGGAACCCAGCTGAATCACCTGAGTGAGGCCCAGTTCACATGAGGGCACTTGGCTGCAAGCTGGTCCTGTCATTGCCAACGGAGCTCCCAGCTCACACCAGCTTTTCATTGTCTGGGAACTCAGTGCCAGTTTGAGTTATGTGCCTGCAGCTGCTCTTTATAGAAGCTCCCAGGAGTTGCCCTGATGTCCCAGTGTGCAGGCTCTGTTTAGATACTCCACCCTTCGCCGCACTGAGGGTGGCTCACGTCTCCCATTTGTGTTCTCTGATCTGGAGCCAACCCATCCCTCAGATGACTGCTGCTGGTTTCTCGAGGATCAACCCCCTCACTCTGGAGAGGTGACAAAGCCAGAAGAAAAGAACCCAGATGGAATATGGGGATGGGCTTCAAGCCCAGAATGTGTGTAGACCAAATTTCAGGATCTCAGAAAAATGGCTCAGTGAGTTGTTGGGCAGACTGGAGGTGGGGTTAGAGGTTGTCCAGACTTGGCACCCAAGAAAGTCACTCTTCTTGACCTGTGATTGTCTAGACCTGGCACCTAGTAGTTACTCCCTCTTGATCAGTTTTCTCCAGTGGAGAAGTCTGGGATGAGTATCCCCTAAGTTATGCCCTCTTCTATATGGTCACAGCTCATTCTGTATGGGCTCCACCAGGAAACTCTACCTCTTGGAACTTTCTGGATGTTTCCTGTGTTTTGAGTCGTTCTCCCCTCTCTCAGACGTTGTGGAATCCATAACTGACTCAGTTACCCAGTCTCTTCTCTGGTGTACCTTCCCCCAAACGACACTTTGCTTATTTCCTTCAAGATCTTTCGCTGATTCCCAATTAGGCACAAATCAAAGACCGAACATACTGGCATGATGCTAAGGGCCCTCCATTTGTGGCCCCTTTGCACAGGCCATGGTGTGAAAGAACCTATGATCTCATCAGATTTAGAGTCTTTTTTGGTGGGGGTCAATTCTGAGAACTACGACCTTGCCCCAAGGCTGGTCTCAGTCTTACAGAGATCCACCTGCCTCTGCCATCCCAGTACTAGGATTAAAGGCGTGTGCCACGATGCCTGGTAGACTTTGATGTATTAGATGTGTCTGCCAAGGATGTGGCAGGAAGATAGAGCCTATGAACTGTGTGGGTATCCTCTTAAAGCTGCGCCACCTTACTTTGTATACTTGTGAAGGGCCTTACTCAAGGGCCCCACTAGACCCAGCCTCCTGCCTGTTGATGTGGCAGGAAGTCTGTTGTTTTGAAGGCTTGCCTGAAGGACTTTGTCCTGCAATTCAGGGACTTGGTTCCTGACTGTGGTAGGTCCAACGGCTCAAGATTCTTTTGGAGTTGGATGTATCCCTTTCTGATGAGGTCTGGGCTAAAAACGGACATTGTACTGGAGGGAGGCTGAAATACAATGCAAGTTCCTATGAAACACCATTAACAGAGCCCCATGGGCCACCCCCTGACCGTGGACACTTAGAGTCTATTCCAGGTTGATCAGCTCATGTCTGCTATGGAGCTTGTTACAACACTAGGGATCAATAGATGAATTCAAGCTGAGAAATTAAAGGCTGGGAATGGCCTCCACGTAATAGCTCAGGCAGAGAGCATTATGACCAATGTGCTTTCATGTTTACTTTTGAGAAAAACAGTTATGTGTGTTTCTTCAGATATAACATCCTGATAAAGAGTGTACATCTGATAAGTGCCCACCTGGCGTCTTGTCACAAACTGAACACACCCTTGGGCCCACATTTGGATCAAGAAAAAAAACCATGGGCCTGTGACATGGCTCAGGGGGTAAACTGCTTGCCTCCAAGTCTTATGATCTGAATTTGATTCCTGGTACCCTCATGAAAGGAGAGAACCAACTCCCACAAGTTGTCCTCTGACCTCTACACACATACCATGACACATGTGCTCCCCCCCAATAAATAAATGTAATTAAAAGGGGAGAAACAGCCCATGACCAGCTCCTCAGAGATCCCCGCTGACCCTTTCTGGTCTCTACTGCCTTGAAGGTAAGCACTCTCCTGTTTGTTAACACCAGGATGTTCCAAGTTTCCCTGTTCTAGAACTTGCTATAGAGTCATGCAGTAGATCCGAGTTTTTCCCTCAGCACAGTGTGTGTGAGCTCTGTCCTATGGGTTTGATCACTCACTGAGGATCAGGATTCCCTTGCAAAGTGTACCTCAGTTTATTCAGCTACTGTCTGGCTCATGGGGTGAGCATTCTTTGTGGGGTTCCTGGGCAAGCGCTCTCACACATTCCAAGGAGGATAAACTTCAGAGTGGAGTGGCAGTTCACAGGGTCTGCTGACATACAGCTTTAGCTCAAGTTTTTGAAAAACAAAAATCATTAAAAATGATTTAAGACCAAGAAACATTCCAAACACAGAAAATTACAGGAAGTAAGATGAAATACCCATGAACTTACCATGGGGTTAGACAAATAACATTTTGCCATATTTCCTTCATTTCTTGCTGCCATATATCTAAAGAGAACAGATTTCCCAACAAAGCTAATGCACATCCGCCCCCCCCCCCCGTCCCTAAGGCCAGCATTGGCCAGGAACTGGTGTATATTGCCCTCTGCACAGATTCCACTTGGAAGGTGTGTTTCCATACAACACACTTCCATAAACACTGTCTTCACATTTTTGAGTGGCTGTAGATGTCTATTTGCAACTTGCTTTTTCTCTCAGAAGTATGTTTGCAGTAACACAGTGTGGAAACCCTCTAAGTGTCCCACCACTGAAGGTTTCCTTCCTTGACTGCAGTGATGGAGACCTATTGACAGGGATAAACAGAGGAAACTGTGTATACGGGGATATGGGCTTTTTGTGCTGTTTGGCAGGTTAGGTGGGAGAGGGGCTGTATGTATGTCCTGGTACCTGGGTTCAATGTACCAGGCTGCCCTGGTAAGCCTGAACTGCCATGCATCTTAGAGAACACTTGATGACCAGGCAAATGCCTACTCCGTGAAGCCCACACTAAAAGGAAGATTTGTCAAAAGGACCCAGAATGCCCTTACATTAGGCTCTAGGTCCTAGGAAAGGGCACAAAGACCAGCTGCAAAGGCTTGTAGGCTCTGTTCTGGCTCTGCCCTTCCATTGCCCACACTGTCCTATGCTGGCAGCACCCTACATCCATGCTTCTCCCTGAGTGATGGGCATCCGTGGCTGTTTGCCTTAGTGGAGGTCCTGTGGGACCACAGTCAAAGCAAGCTTGTTTATCGTGTCTTCCTGGCAGTTTCAGCACAGGGACCAAAGCACATCGTGTCCCCTGGGAACAGAAGCAGAAGGCATACCCCTGCCAGCTCCTCTGGGGCTTTGCCTCATGGCTTGTGGCCACCCTGGCTTGCACATGCTTTCTGCTAAGCAGTGACCAGGAGTCTAGAGAACCAGGCAGGACCTGCCCTTTCAAAGTTCAGTCCTTACTGAGAGCACCTACTTTCTTCCACTTACAGGTGGGCTGACTTGGCTGAACAAGCCAGGCCTCATCCCTTCAACTGTGGCTGATGGTGGTCTGGTGGGCAGAAACAGACTGTTGACAGTTGCAATCAAGCATAATGGCACAATTCTAGGGATTTTCAGTCAGCCAAAAATATGGGGCAAGAGGAGGGTTCCGTGTCCAAAGCGACAAACATCTGGTTATCTGGTAGGACAGGTGCATCACACATTGCTGTATTCCAGTCACCACATCTATGGGCCCACATCCAGCTTCAGGGGCCTCTGCAGCCTTCAGAGGGTTGCCTTACACATTGGCACCTCCCTAGAGGTATGGAACGCTAGAAGCTTAGAGTTTTCTGTTCCCTTTCCGACTACTGCCTCCACCTCAGGACGCTGACAGCTGGTGGGAAGTGTGAGGTAAACCAAATAAAACAACAAAACAGAAAGTCCCATCCTGGAGCTCGAGGTGGGGTAGTCATGCAAACGTAGGGACCTGAATTTGATTCCCAGCACTTACGTAAAAAGTCAGGCACGGTGGCATGTACCTGCAACCCAGGGCTGTGGAGAAGGAGACAGAAAGATTCTTGGAACTTGCTGGCCAGCAGGTCTAGACAAATCACTGAGCTCCAAGATCAGTGAGAGACCCTGTCTCAAAAAATAAAGTAGAGAGTGATTGAGGAAAATACCCGACATTGGTATTACACACACACACACACACACACACACACACACACACACACACACACAGCGTTTTAAAATTAAAACAAATAAGTGAAAAGAC
Organism: Nannospalax galili; assembly: GCF_000622305.1. Lineage (NCBI taxonomy): Eukaryota > Metazoa > Chordata > Mammalia > Rodentia > Spalacidae > Nannospalax > Nannospalax galili. The sequence continues at coordinate 798,391 of NW_008330152.1, read as the reverse complement.
CCAGGTCTATAGCCAGAAGGTGGAACAAACTTGGCTGTAATTCACCTACTCGAATTTCCCTGTGGGACAAGGCTAAGGTAGGGCTTCGAATTTGAACCTTAGCCTGGTTTCTTCCAGTTGTCAGTTTAGTGTGTGCATTTCTTACTAGGTTCCCCTGAGAACACTGCCTTAGTGCTTGATCTCTTGTCTCATGACCTTTTTGGGAAAGTGGGGTCTCAACGTGCCTCATTTGCCTCTTCTACCCTCTGCTTCTTCAGAGGGGGCACTGGTGGCCAGGAGTTAGAGCCCTGGGTTCCATCCTGCTGCCACCTGTGAGATTTTCCTCAGGTTTCTTAAGCCCTCTAATACCCAATGTCCTTGTGTGAAGTGTGACTAAAATTGCTCAGTGATGTGGGTTTTGGGAGGAGGTCATGAGGGGCTGCGTGCATCGTGTCCCCAGCATGGTAGCCAGGGATGTGAGAACAGTACATATGTTGCACCGGGAGTGACTGGTGCACCCCCCTCCCCTCCCTTCAAGGCGTCTGGTTTAGGAACTTGTGGTTAATTTTTATGCGATGGACAGTCAACAAAGCGAGACTGTTCATGCTATAGCCATTTAAATGACAAAGCAGGAAAGGACAAATGCTAAGGACATGAAAGCTAGTGGTCTTCCCCGTAACTCACTTCTGGGGATGATTTTTTTTTATTTGCATGTTTTCCCAATAAAAGTTTTAATTAAAAAATATCTGAACCCTCGGGACTTACGATAAATTTGAGTGCAATGCTCCTTGGAGAACATGTCCTGGCAAAATACAAGAAACAGATTCTTATTATTTATTATTATTTCCATTCCAAGAAATGGCGAACATTCTTCTGCACTTTTCTTAGTGATTTGTGGCTTCTGCAACTCTGGTCCCTGCTATGGGGAGTGGAGAGCGATGCTTTTTAGCTTTTAGAGATGCCCCGGGTTTGTGCTAATGGAGGGGAAGCGGGCATGCTCCGCACAGCTGTCTCGGCTCCTCATTTATTACTGCAGCGCTCTGCCTCCCTGGGGCCTCTTCCGTTTCCAACCCAAATCATTCAGACCTCGTTGTTTACTTCAGCAGAGGGATCAAGGTTACACCCACAGTAACACAGAGAAAGGCGACCCTGGAGCTTGGCCCCGAGTCCAACTCTGACTTGGGGGCTGCCTGCCAAGTTATTCTCAGCTCTGGGAATTACCTTCCAGCCCTGGGAACTCCAGGCCTCTGTGCTGCCTACAGAATGATGTATGTGCCTTAAACATCCCTTGCGTCTTTTCCCAGAGCTCTGAGTTGGGGAGTTCTTTTCCACATGACACTAAGTTCCTTAGCAGAGGGGACATGGTAGAGAGGGAGAGAGAGAGAGGATGGAGAAAGGTGGGGGGAAGGAGGAGGAGGAGGAGGATGAAGGAAGAAGGAGAGGATAGAAATATATCAGGAAAAGAGGGAGAGAGGACAGAAGAGGAGGGGGAGGGGGAGGGGGAAGAAAGAGAAGAAGGAAGAGAGGAGAGGAGAGGCGAGGAGAGGAGGAGGAGAAGGAAATGAAAGGAGAGAGACACTTGGAGAGTTGTCAGAGACCAGCTTCTCTCCTGTCTCTACCTCATCATACATACTACTTCCTCCCATCCATTCAAACCCCACCACCTCAGAGAGTTTCAGGCCATTTGGGTCTCTCAGGTAGCTGGAGAGTGGACAGGGTTTGTAGTGCAGTTTACTTGTTGGGAGATTATGGACAGTCACAGCAGACACAGTCAATGGCTGCTGAAGATCTCCCAACTTGAGGTACTCTCAGTTGCTGCTGTGCTGAGAGCTTAGCTCAGCTTAGATTTATTTATTCATGTTATTTTTAATATTTTTGCGTGTGTATGTATGTGTGGTGTGTGTATGTGTAGTTGCCTGTGTGTGGGCACATGTGTAGAAGTCAGAAGTAGACATTGGGTATCTTCCTTGGTTGCTTTCTATCTCATATTTTGAGGCAGAGTCTCTCACTTGACCTGAGTCCACTGGCAGCTAGTCTTGCTAGCCAGCTTGCTGGCATGGGGAGAGAAGCCTTGTCTCCATCTCATGTGCTGGTTTACACGTGAACAGCATTTATGTGGGTGTTAGGGAACCAAACTCCGTTCTTCACATTTGCAAGTGATGCTTTACTCACTGAGCTATCTTCCAAGTCTCTCTCTCTCTCTCTCTCTCTCTCTCTCTCTCTCTCTCTCTTTCCTTTCCCTGAAGAGCTTGCTGAAAATGTTTGCTCTGGGAAATGTTCTGTGTACAGGAATGAGTCCCAGGATTAAAAGACTGGAAAAAGCCACACGTTGTCTCTCTCTTTGCACAGGTGCAGTGCAGTCAGTTCTCCTCAGGGTGCCTCGCTGTCTCTTGGTGAAGCAGTCTTCTGCTTTTGTCCCCTGCCCTTTCTCAGATGCAATGACTGCACATCCTTCCACTGGAATCCACACATATTCAAACTCTGTGGACCTGGTGTTCTCCAAACACTCCAGAAAGCACAGGTAGCTTATTTGTCACTATCATGTCTTGTGGTTTCCTTTAGATCATCACCTTACCAGAAAGGGTGCTGTGGGAAGAGGTTGGCGCCTGGGGATGGTCAGTGAGCACTCATCTGAGGAGCCATTGAGGGAACTCAAATGTCTCTCTCAAGGAACAGAAGGCACATGGAAGATGGACAGCTGCCTATGAATGTCCGAAGAGGACGAAAGTCACAGGAAGCTGAGTTTTTGTGCCGAGTAACACAGATACTTTTCTCACAAAAGGGACTGAAAAGGATTGGGTAGCCTGTATGGTTAGGCCCTAGACCTCTTTCACTGGGGTGGGCTTGCCTCAATTCAGGCTGGTTCTGCAGGGGAATAGGGCAAGGCAGTAAGCTACTTGTCCTCGACAAGATTTGGCCTAGGAGCTTTAAGGCTATCTCTGACTTACTGTGTTAGTCCTGAAGGCATTGATCTCCAGCAAGCTTGGGAGCTCCTTGAGCCATGGGGTTGTAGTCTCCATTTCTTGGTAGCTCCCGCAGTGTCTGAACTGCTGTTAAGCACTGGGAGGGCCACCAAGAAAAAATATTGGATGGCTGTATGCATGGATGAATGAATACATTGGCTTCTGGGGACCTGCTGGCAAGGTTGTGCTTTGGCAAGGCTGAGGCAGAGGGCTTCCCAAAGACTGTGCCTGCATAGATCTGACATGCACTTTGCCAGAACATCATAAATCTAAGAGGCATGATAACCAGAGCAATGAACTCAATAGAATTCTCTATGAAACCTGCGAGAAATGCATATCATTAGGACCACTTTCTTTAGGAGAAGATCAGTGATGACCCTGAGTTGGGTTCAGGACTGCCTGTATCCAGCACTGGGACCAGAATCCCCTCAACATACCTCTCGGGCTCCAGACTGCCACCCCAGAAGCACTCCACTGCCTTACCTGCCTTACATTGCCCTAAAGGCCTATAGCTGATGGTCAATGACAAGACATTTTGGGGCAAGAAGAGTTCAGCTAGCCCTTGACTTCGTTTCCAGCCCAGTGTGTGGAATCTTGCCCTCATAGCTGCAGAGGGAAAGGGGGGGTTAGAAGAGCCACAGAAGCAGAGAGAGAGAGAGAGAGAGAGAGAGAGAGAGAGAGAGAGAGAGAGAGAGAGAGAGAGAGAGAGAGAGAGATAACACAAAGTGACACAGACATCGTAGCTTCACGAGAGAGAGAGAGAGAGAGAGAGAGAGAGAGAGAGAGAGAGAGAGAGAGAGAGAGAGAGAGAGAGAGAGAGAGAGAGAGAGAGAGAGAGAGAGAGAGAGAGAGAGAGAGAGAGAGAGAGAGAGAGAGAGAGAGAGAGAGAGAGAGAGAGAGAGAGAGAGAAAGAAAGAGAGAGAGAGAGAGAGCCATCACACAAAGTGGCATGGACATCTGGCCTTCACTGAAGGGCATAGCTGTGTCTGTATTTGCTTCACAGATTCTGTGATAGCTCCCCTTCCTGCTTACGCTATGAAATCGTTCAGGCCACAACTCTCCATGACACCCAAGCTGCATGATGCACATCTCTAACCTTATGGCACTGATTGAGATCTGGGAACATATCTCAGTAGGTTGTTCGTTCCCATATCCCCTGCCCAGTCTCGAAGCTTCCCTGCCCCCCTCAGCCATCCCCGAGAACCTTAGGCATGAATTCAAAATGAGCTGGGAGATCTTGTCCCAGCATTGGAAATAAAGGGAGCACCACACTGCCCTTCCTCCTTTCTTCTCCTTCCTCCCATCATGGCATGCTTTAAAAAGAACCCAGGGTTTCATGTACCCCAGGCTGGCCTTGAAGTCTCTGTGTAGCAAAGCATGACTTTGCACTTTGGATCCTCCTGCCTCCATCTAGCCAGAGCTAATATTACAGGTGTGTGCCTGTAATACCTGGTGTATGCAGTGCTGGGGATCAGACCCAGGGCTTTGTGCATGCCAGGCAAGCACTCTATCAACTGAGTGACATCTGTAGCTCCTCATGCTAACTTTCTGAATAATCACTATAGTCATTATACAATAACTGTTTCCACTTGCTCTCCCCTGCTTGTATCCACGTCCATTGCCATCCCTTCCATCAGAGACAGATCTATTTCCCATGTAATGGGGGCAGAGATGGTCTGTACAACCTGATGTGGCTAAAACCTAAGGTGCAAATATTTTCACTGGCTAGCCTATCCCAGGGAGCCAGTTTTTCTCAGAACAGTGAGGAGACATGTGGGGAAAGTGTTGAGTCTATCCAGCTTAGGCTAGCTGACTTTCATAAATGCAGCTGACTTTCAGCTATGGGAAATTCCCTGTGGATATGGGAATAAATGCTCATGGTGATATACTGCTAAGCATTGGGATGATTTTTGTTACCCAGCAATAGCTGACTTAAACAACCACTACCTTCTGCAATCCACTTCTCAGACATTTTGCCTGTAGCACATGCACCTTGTCTGTAGAGACATTATAAAGAGATAGAACATACTTGTCCATGTGAACTTGTTTCTGCTAAATGCTCCAGTAGGTCCAGGAATGTTAATTTGAGAGGTCATGCCAATAACATACTCACAGGAGCAGCAGGTATGCAGATATATACCTGGAGCTAGAATCACAACCCCTTGGTTCCAAGCCTCATTCTACCACTTACTATCTGGGTGTATTTGGGAAAATTACATTTCTTTGCTGATTTCTTCAGTTTCTTGACCTGTAAAATGGGTATCTTTCTCACAGAATTATTTGGAGGTTTAAGGGAGAAACTGTATCAAGTGTTTAGTGTATCTCTTGCTTTGGCAAGAATTCATGGAGCCAGTTAGTTGGTATTATTTTCCTGTATTGTTACATAAAAAAATACTGAGTGATACTTTAAAGATTCGACTCATCCTCTCTCTAAAATTTCCATCCAATTTTTCTTTATTATATGTTTGCTAAAGAAATCTCTCAAAATCATACTTTTGTTCAGAAAAAAAAATAGTATAGTGAGCCACAACCCTTGAATTGTGGCTCTGGTTCTTCCATTGCTTGCTGAGTGACCTTGAGCAAGCCTTTCTCATTCTCTGGGTCTCTGTCCCCTCTACAGTGAGAGGTCAGAATTGAACTCATTTCCAAGGACCCTTAACGTTCAGCATTTTCCAAAGTTCCCCATGGAAAGGATCTGGAAAGATTGAAAAGAGCGTTCACAAAGATAACAATTATGGTTCTGGTATAATAAGGGAAGAACTTTTCTTCACATAGAGGGTCAGGCATGGAATTGAAAGATCTCAGAGCATTTGACCGGAAAGGACCTTAGAAAACTTCCAGTCCAATGATCTCACCTCAGAGAAGAGAAAGTAATGGTCCAGCACCATCGAATGTCTCAACCTAAGTGCATGTGTATATAATACTTGTTAAGCACCTTGGACTTAGAGCTCTGATTGGAAAGATGTTCCTCCATGGCCCCTAGCCCTGACAGGAAGAAACAAAATGAGTACAGGTTTGTCATGCCAGTGCATGCAGATGGCAGTATTGGATGCTAAGGAGGGGTTTAGAGGAGTGCCTAATCCAATCTTAGGTACAGGCAAGAAATAGCAGAGCTAAGTCATCTTCACTACAAGCCAGACACTCTTCTAAATCATCCACTCTTCAGAATGACCCTATGAGGCAGACAGTCATCATCGCCATCCCAATTGGTTGGGAAGGAAACTGAGGCACAGAGAAGTTAAGTAAGTTTTTGCAGCACAGTCAAGTGGCAAGTGGAAAAGGTGAACTGTGAACTCAAGTCATGTGGGCCCAGAGTCCATGCTTCTCATCACATTATCCCGACCTTTTAAGGACATCAACAGAGCTGTCACCCAAGTAAGTAACTGTCCAGGAGAGAACACATGGGCTGAGGGAATGTGAGCCCAAGTGGAAAAGTCCTAGAAGGCAGTATGAGTGTGGTGTGCCGGGGAAACTTCCCACTAGGAAGTGTGTACATGCACATGCATCTCCATGTTTCTCTGTGTGCCCATCCTGGTGAGTCCGGGTATGTGTTGATTCATATGCTAGTTTGTATACATCTACCTGTGTGGTGTTCATGTACAGGTGTGTGCCTGTGTGTGTTTGGCACCATGCTTGTTTGTGTGTTCATTGAGTGTGTCTGCTTGAGTGGATCTATGTGTTTGTGTAGATGTATCTGTGTCTGTGTATTTATGTGGGTATTATTGTATGTGAGTGTGAGTGTGTTTGAGGAAGTGGGGTTAGAAGGAATGGGGAAGTGACCAGGGTTCTCAGATCATGAGGGGCTCTGGGAAATGTACTCACAGGACAAAGGGAAATTGTTCAGTGAATTGAAAGCATTTGTTCATCTATAAATATTTATTGAGTACTCACTGTGTGTCAATTACTATTCCAGATGCTGAGGGTGAAACAGTGTAAAAAAAAAAAACCAGTGTCCATAGGGAGCTTACATTCTAGTGAGAAGAACAATAGGTACATAAATAAACAGATATATAATATAATTTTGGACTAAGCATGCTGAAGAAAAACGTCCATTAAGGGGAGAGATGATGGAGGAGGTCGTTTGGTCAGAAGCCTGAATAAATGAGACTATAAGCCCAGGGTGTTAGAGGGGAGAGCATTCCAGGCAGAGGGAACAGCAATGCAAAGGCCTTGAAGCAAATGTGGGCTTAAAATGTTCAAGGCCAACCAAGACATTAGTAGGGCTAAGGGTGAGCTGAAGAAGGGCAGAGAGGAGGGTGCTGAAGGTGAGCTCACAGCTGGGGCCATTTCCTACGGCGTTCTGCACCCATGGTGAAGACTTTAAATTATGTCTTCCAGGTAATGGGAAGCTACTAGAGAGCTTCACTCCTGTGAGACAAAGATGGCAAGTCTGGGTCATTATCCTCCTAAGTCAGTACTCCCTTCGCACTGCCACCTTGAGAACCAAAATGCAGCTTGATTTTCTTTCTGATGTCACATACAATTCATATTCCAAAGAAAGATAATCTGTTTTCATGACATTTTCCTGTCCCAATTGATTATTCTTTTGTTTCAAGTCCTTTCAATGTTAGGGTTGATCCTAATGAAGCAATCAGTTTCTTGGAGCCCATCGAAGCATTTGGTGGGAGGCAGTTAACACAGTTTTCCAGACTGAAGGAGCAAATCCCACATGGATAGGGTGTGGTGCAGTTTCTGGACCATCATGTCACTCAACAAGCATACCTTATCATCTCATTTAATTCATTCATGAACCCTTTGGAAAAGGTGCTAGGCATATTTTACTCATAAGGAGCGTGAGGTTTTGAAAGTTTACACAATTAGCCCAAAGTCACACAGCTACTTAGTGGCATCTCAGCTTCTAAGCAAAAAGCAATTTCTAAAGGAGTTCGTGATTTTGCCCACAAGTGCGCAATTGTGGCGTGTTGTGCTCCTGGCATTGGTTGTTGGAAAAATCCCATGGGAGCAGATGTACTTGGGCAGCTCGTAAGGAGGTATATGTTGGGTGGGGTGATGGGTTAGGATACTAAACATCAGTATCATTGTCTGTGTCACCATTAAAATGCCGTCTGTCTACAAGACTAGGCTGGACACTGGGCTAGCCATTGCTACTTTAGGAGCATTTCCAGTGTGAGGGGATCTACAGGCAGGACAAGAGCCCCCGGCCAGGGAATAGCATGGAAGCCATAATAGCACTGTGACCTGCATGGAAGAAGAGCAGGTGACTTCAGCCCATCTGCCTCATGTGGGTCCCTCACCTGGAATGATACCATTCCCCAGCAGTCTTGGCAACAGCATGGTGCCTGTCCTTAATCCCACCTCCCTTGTCAAGGATTTGAGTGAGAGCAATGTATGTGGGTGATGATCCTAGAAAGCCCTGGTAGGAGGTAGGGATGTGGGAAGACAGCAATTTGGGGTGTTCTATCAAGCAAGTAACAATTTTGGGTGACTGACAATCCCATGGGGAGACTCAGAGAATTGCTACAGGATGTGTGCCTTGCAGTCATGCCATCCACTGGGCAAAGGGGCGAGGGTATTTATTGGCCCCTCATCTCTCATCAGTCATTGGTTGAGGGCTACTCCTAGGATGTTGGTAATTCCTAAGTATGTCTGGCCTGCCAATGGGTAGGCACAGTAGGCTTTGGCCATAGAAGCCTCAAGGAACAGAGATACAGGCACTGTTGTCTTTGAGTTCGTACTATGTGCACTGACAAGGAGAGGATGGGATTAAAGAGGAGGGGCATCTGCAGCCTTGCTATAATACCCTTAGCATAGTCCCAGTTCCGCTCATTTGCTATTTACCAAACTCTACCTTACACTGCTAATTCTATGTCAGCAATACTTCCAGAAACTTCTCACTATGACATCCAGAGCCCTTTGCCATGCGGCTCAGACCTTCCTTGTGTTGCAGAGTAGGGATGCACGAGGGTTGATGTGACAAACCTGGTGATATGGACTATTTGGAACTTGGTTCTATCATTAATAGACTGTATGACTGGGGCTAAGTCACCTATTTAATCCCTCTTTGCCTCTAATTACTCATCTGAAATGGGGATAGTAAGTTATGATGGTGAAATGAAATTGATGGAAAGCACTTCAGCCAGTGCCAGGCACTTAGCAGGTATGAAGTCAGTGGTAGCTATCATTGCAATTTCTGGCTTTGTCTGTTTCCCCATCTGGTACCTAGGTAGGCTAGGTTCTCCAGTAGCCAGCCATGGCAACCTCCATGTTTTGACCCATTTCCTGCATTCTAATGGCTTCCCTGCATTCCAGTGAAGTTTTCATTCCTTGAGGCTTTGGCCAAATTGGATAGACACAGGCACCTGCCTCTGAGCCTATGAACACTCCATGCGTGCTGTGTGGAAGGGTTTGGCCCACCCTTTTCACTCAACCAACTGCTTTTCCACTTTCAGCCATTTCCTTAGGAAAGCCTTCCTGACTTTCCAGACTGGGCTATGTTGTGTCATGTCCCCATATATCTCCTTCTAGGTAATTCTCCCAACCCTCCTCCTGTGGTCATATCCTGTTCTATATGTCCTGTCCTGCCTGCACACCTCCCTGGGGTGGGACAGGACATATTGGACAGGATGTTTAATTTCCATTTCTTTGAAGGTAAGCTAGGGACTGGATTTGTCTTACCACCATTTGTGACTAATCAGTGAGTTGTCTCATGTGGATTGTAAAGTGATTTGGGGTCGATCAGTTGGTCAACCCAGTAAGCCATGGACTTGGGGGCTGAGTCACATGGCTGTGGCTGGAATCAGTGCACTAAGTATCTGTTTCATTGGGTGGGTTCAGCAGAGGCAGTGTGATAACAGTCAAGACAGTGGTTATCTGGCCATGGAAGAATCTTCATGGCTACAGATCTCCATCAGCAGTCCCATCCTGCAGTGCAGTCTGAAAGAGTTAGTCATTCTGGAAAGATCTTTCTAGAAGATGCTTCAATGACACTGCTGAAGACTGCAGTTAATACTTTCTTGGCTCAAATAGCTTAAGTGGATTCTGCTCTCCGCAGCTAGCTGGCCATTGACTTCTACGCAGCTGCTGCCTCCCTCAGAATGAAGATGGTGCTTAGTACATAACTGGTGCTCAATATGAATAAGCAAATGATCTAAAGTATCAAAGTATTACTCTACAACTCTCAAACTGTCCCCTAGATGTTTGTCTGAAAGTTCAAGTCCATCCTAAAGCCCTTGGGCCCTTTAGCTCTGCCCTGTTCTAACCATGAGTGAGCTCTTGATAGGCATTGGTGTTTACCTGAATGACACCTTGTTTTATTTCTTCAAGTAAAAGGAGTGGAATCCTCTGGCCTTTTTTCAGCCATGAATTAGCTGGAGGAGTACCTGTCTTCACCTTGAGAGATGTTTAAGAGTCCAGAAGTGGACATACTGTTCAGAGCCTGTCATTCAGGTATGACTGATTCCCAGAGTTGCTAGATATTGCCAGTGATGCTCTATACTTCTCCCTCCTCAATGCTCTAGTAGCTGTTTTCATCACCATGATGTGTCAACTTGACTGTACTACGGGTTGCCCAGACAGCTGGCAATCACAATTTCTGGGTGTGTCTGCAAGCATGTGGCTATGAGAGAAGAGACTAGCATTTGAATTGGTGGATTGAGCACAATAGATGACCTTCCCCAAAGTGCCTGGCCATCATCACATCCACCAAGGGCTTGAAGAACACAAAAGGTCAGAAGAATAGTGGATTTGAGCTCCCTTTGCCTGACTACTAAGCGGGCCCACCCATGTTCTCCTACCCTTCACACTCTTGGTTTTCAGGCCCCAACCCCCACACTGCAGTCTACACTATCTGCCCTCCACTTTTTAGGCCTTGAACTGCACCACCGACTTCCCTAGGTCTCCAGCTTGCAGATCATTGGAAATCTCAGTCTCTAAAATCTCATGGGCCAGTGCTTTATAATAAATCTCTATCTATCTATCTATCTATCTATCTATCTATCTATCTATCTATCTATCTATCTATCTGTCTGTCTGTCTGTCTGTCTGTCTGTCCGTCCGTCTGTCCATCCGTCCATCCATCCATCTGTCTATCATCATCTATCTTCCTATCTGTCTCTCTGTTTTCTTTATCATATATTTTCTACTGGGTTTGCTTCTCTGGAAGACCTTGACTAACATAATCAGGAAAAGCATATGGTTATCTAGGTATCTGGTCTCTACCTGGGTCTTTGAGTGACCAGAGATCTGGCCCACTTCTACCCCAAGAGGGGCCTGGTCAGTCTGTCCATGAATATCAGCTTCCAGAGCTATGTACAGTTGTCCTGCCCTGACAGCCCCAGCATGCTCCACCCCAGGCCTGCATGTTCAGCAAGCCAGATTTTGTCAGGTGAGAGTGAGAAGGCGTGAACTTGAGCAGCTTTGCTCCCTAACAAGATACTTACTCCAGTGATGACCCACTCAAGAAGACCCAGATGCTGGCCTGGCCTTGAGTTGTGCTATCTTCCCTGGGCATATTCACATGGCAAGGATCATCTACTAAATACCTTTGGGAAAATACCTTGATTGACATGAACTAAAGGATCCTCTCCCCCCTACAAAGTAGAACAGATTGTCCTGTCATACCCCAGGGAGGTGTGCAGCAGGCAAGGCTGTGTCAGGAGATGACAGGTGTACTAGTTGACATTGCTTAGCTTGAGCAAGGCACCCTGATGCACACAGGAGAATGAAGCAGGCTCAGAGTTAGATTTCTTTTCCTTCCTTCCTTCCTTCCTTCCTTCCTTCCTTCCTTCCTCCCTCCCTCCCTCCCTCCCTCCCTTCCTTCCTCCCTTCCTTCCTTCTTTCCTCCCTCCCTCCCTCCCTTCCTCCCTCCCTCCCTTTCCTTCCTTTCTTTCCTTCCTTTCTACTTCTTTTACGTGTGTGTGTGTGTGTGTGTGTGTGTGTGTGTCTGTGATGCACACATATGGGTGTACAGATACGTGTGTATGGGGGGTGCCTGTGCCTGTGTGCATACATGGAGGCCAGAAGAGGGCATCAGGTGTCCTCCTCTATCATTCTCTGCCATATTCCTTTGAGGCCGGGTCTTTCCCTGAACCTGGAACCTGTGTTTCTCAGCTAGGCTGACAGCCAGCATGCCCTAGGGATGCTCCTGTCTCTGCTTCCCCCAACTGGGACTATAGGGGTGCATAAGGTCACACTTGACTTATTACATGGTTCCTGGGATCTGAACTCAGGTTTTCGTGATTGTGCAGCAAGTGCTCTTAACCACTGACCTATCTCTCCAGCCCCAAAGTTGTTGCTCTCATACTTTAGTATTCAGCTCATGGATTAGACCAAGGCTGTAGGAAAAGCTAGGAAGCTTTGTAACGCTCATCACTGTCTTACAGGAATGTCAAGGTTAATGTTAGAAAATGAGATCCCAGATAGGCCTTAGATATTTGGATATAAGACCAAGGTGGGATGGGAATGCTTGTAGGAAAGTGATCTGGAGGTCCCTGGTCACCATCAATTGAGGTGGCAGGTTGAGTTCCATTAGATGAACTCATTTGGGCTCATAGTGGTTGTTGGGGAAGGGTACACCCTCTGGAAATGCTAAGAGAATGAGTCACACACAGGGCATGATACCTGGTGTTTTCCATATACCTAACAAGGGCTTAACTGGGACTCAGAAACCAGGGTATGTAGTCAGGGAGGATGGATCAGTCCTCTCTGGGCTTTGATGGTTGGACCCTACTTCCAGGTGTAGCCCTGATTCACTCTGAAGACAGTGTGTGATTAGTGCAGTGTAATAGTCACAGCCTTTGCCCACCAGCCAATAGGCTTTACAGGTACAAAGTCCTCTCAGAGTTTGTACCTGGGCATTAGAGAGCCTGGTGAGGATGGCCTGGCTATTCTGGCCTCAAGATGCTACTGGCCCTTTTTGTCAGATCTCAGAGCTCTTGGCATATTCTCCATACTGGCTCTCTGTAGCATTAACCAGGGCTAGGGCTGGGGCTGAGGCTGGTTCTCTCCACAGGTTTCTGACTCCAGTCCTCAGACTTGGTCTGTCTTGGTCCTGCTCCAGCTGGTCACTTTAGGATACTGATGCCTGGTCAGAATTGGCCTGCCATTTGGCTGTCATGTCTATTCTATTTACTGTGATCCATCTGAGCTTCTCATTAAAGTATGAACTGCTGTTCTGGATGCAGGATTCCAATGAGCCTTATCTTGCCTTCCCTGGAGCCACTGGCCTGCAGGGTTGTCGTCTGTGGCCTCTCTAACAAGAAGCCATTTGGACAGCTGCAATAGATGCATTCTGAAGATCTGGTCTGTACATGGTTCTAGCAGCTGGCCCAACTGACCCATGACTGCCGAAGTCCTTGTTTGTTTGAGAGAAAGCTCTTGAGTGCCTTGGGAGACCTGTTGGTGGATCACTTGGGGCATGTCACATCAGTTGGAGTCTTAGGCAGTCTTGTGAATCATGGAAAACAAAGATTTTTGGGCTCTTTCAGTAGTCTGTGCTTTGGCCAGCAAAGTTGGGTTTATGGGTTCTGAATTCTCAATGGATAGTGCCCTAGGCCTTGAACACAATAGGCTGGGCTTCTATGGTTCTATGACACATTGACACATGCTTTCTTTCCACATAGTACCATTTCTGAAGTTAGGATGCTACCATTCGCATTTGATGAATTCCTTTAATGTATTTTAAATTGTGTGTATGTGTGTATGTCTGTGTCTATGTCTGTGTGGGGGTATGCGTATGTTGAGTACAGAAGGCATCAGATCCCACAGAGCTGGAATTACAGGCAGTTGTAAGCCATTCAGTGTAGGTGCTTGGAATAGAACTTGTGTCCCCTGGAAGAGTAGTACAGCTATCTCTCTAGTCCCTGATGAATTCCTTGATTATGATAATCACCTGTCTCCCCTTCCTCTTCCTCATCCTTCTCCCCTCCACTTCTCCCCCTTCCTCCTCCCTCTCTTCTTCTTCCTCCTCTCTCCCTCCTCTTCCTCTCTCTTCTTCTCCCCTCTTCCTTTCTCTTCCCTCTCCTACCTTTCCCCCTCTGCCGCCTCTTCTTCCTCCTTTTTTCCTTCTCTTTCTTAACTTAGTCAATTGCATCTTATGGCTGAGGAAATCATGACTTAACTATCAAATGGTCAACTGGTCACAGACAGCTTTTTCTTGGCCAATAGTCTTGATCCGTTTT
>NW_008330152.1:781710-783395 GCF_000622305.1 Nannospalax galili | reverse complement strand
CTCATTGTTTTTGCTACTAACACTGAGATGTTGGCGCATGCATCTCTAATCTGTATGTATCTGATTATTACTAGTCATAATTGGTTTCACTTGAATCCTTGGCACCTGAGTATGTCTATAAAGCCATCAGGCTGCAAGTTTCTAGGTTCACAGTTTAATTAATACAGTTATACAATATTGACCTCAGTATAAGCCCTGTAAGACACAAAATTGAATGAGACTTTAAGCTTTAAAAAAAGATCTCCATTTCACTTTAGAATATATTGTTCCTTGCAGAAAGACACACTGTTTTTCCTAACACTGAGATATTGGTACATGCATCTCTAATCTGTATGCACCTGATTATTACTAGTCATAATCGGTTGCACTTGGACCCTTGGCGCCTGTGTATGTCTATGCAGTCATCGGGTAGATTTCCATGGTAATATTTATCACCTCTATTAATTAGCATGATGTAAATTTCCATGCTTCCTCCTCAAGTACAATACATTAAAAAAAATTGTTGATTTTGTGTGTGTGTGTGTGTGTGTGTGTGTGTGTGTGTGTGTGTGTGTGTGTGTGTGTGTGTGTGTGTGTGTGTGTGTGTGTGTGTGTGTGTGTGTGTGTGTGTGTGTGTGTGTGTGTGTGTGTGTGTGTGTGTGTGTGCCCTTATACTCTGATATCCCTGCTGCTGTCTGCTGTGTTGTCGGCACCCCCGCCAATCCCCACTACTTGCCCTTCAGGTGAACCTAGTCAGCCTATCTAGAGGTCTTTGTTTTAGGAGGGTCAGCTGTTCCTCATCTAGCAGCAATCAGTTGTCAATACTCCTTTAGAAAAGATTGGGGTCTGCTGTTCATTTTCCCAGTTCTATGCTGGGTTACCATCTGGGAATCCCTTTGGCCACCCCGGCCAACAACTCAAAAGAAGGTATCACCTATCTGGCATTGTTACTTGTTATGTAGCCTTTAGCTATGCATATGGACTCTTAAAAAATTATATTGGCCTCTTTAATCTTTGGTTATACTTTCCTTTTGGGCCATAGAGGCCATACAGTTGGCCCAGATAAACCAATTGATGGAGTCTCCATGGCCTCCTTGATCAAGACAACAGGTGACTCACTACAGTTACAGGACATTTTGAGAGATTCTCATAGTCCCCTTGAACTTAGTCAACCTTGGAGGGCAAGGAGCAAAAACTGTCCTTTATATCCCTCTGACCAAATTAGTATAGGCCTCAAAGAATGTCTGTTAAACATGCAAAAAGTTTAGTTCCACCAATCTGGTCCTTTTAATTACCATGCGCAATGTAGATAAAGCTTGGGCAAAGACCAAAGTTCTCAGATAAACCTTGACTAGACATATATTATGTTCCTTGAGCTATTTGAATGTATAATTTGTCAATAGGTTGTTGAACTAATATAGTTCCCTCTGGTTTTCTAAAACTAACTAGGCATTATTTATATCTCACATTGTCTAACCCTTCCACTATGGTTTTCCCATTTAAAGTGCCCCCATTTTTCCCATTTCTCCCTTAATAATACCCTTCTCCTATGGTCCTACCTCTCTTGAGCTCCTTCATTCCCTTTATCCCTTAGGTTCCTTGTATATGCTTCCCTCCCTGCTCCCTTAAACTAACCCAATTTTTATCCATATCTCCCGTATTAAAGGCCTGTTTCATACTGTTTTTCTCTTACAGGTTATTTCTTT
>NW_008330152.1:779965-780605 GCF_000622305.1 Nannospalax galili | reverse complement strand
CCCATTTGTTAATTCTTGTCCTTGTTTCCTGAGCAATTGATGTCCAGTTTAAAAAATCCTTTCTTACATCTATATCTTGTAGGTTTTTCCCAATGTTTTCTTCTAACAGTTTCAGAGTTTCAGGCTTTACTTTGAGGTCTTTGATCCATTTGGAATTGACTTTTGTGAAGGGTGAAAGATAGGGGTTTAGTTTCATTCTTCTATAGGTCTAGATCCAGTTTTGCCAGCACCATTTGCTGAAAATGCTGTGTTTTCTCCAGTGAATATTATTGGCCTCTTTGTCAAGTATCAGATGGCTGAAATTGCATGTACTCATATTTGGGTCTTCTATTTTGTTCCATTGATCTATGTGTCTATTTTTGTGCCAGTACTATGTTATTTGTATGACTCTGTAATACAGTTTAAAATCTGGTATAAGGAAGAGGCAGGCGGATCTCTGTGAGTTCAAGGCCATCCTGTTCTACATAGTGAATTCTAGGACAGCTGGGGCTATAGGGAGAACCTGTCTCAAAAAGACCAAAAGAAAAATCTGGTATAGTAATCAATCCCCCTGGCACTGCTCTTAGTGTTCAGGTCTTTTGTGGTTCCATATGAATCTTAGGATGGTTTTTTCCAATTCTGTGAAAAATGTCATGGGGAT
>NW_008330152.1:778907-779633 GCF_000622305.1 Nannospalax galili | reverse complement strand
TTTTCTGGTAGAATTTTTGGCATCTCTTAGATATAATATCATATCATCTTCTTTTCATACCATACTTATCATATCATACTTCTTTTCCAAGTATTACTCCTTTAATTTCCTGCTCTTGT
Source organism: Nannospalax galili (assembly GCF_000622305.1). NCBI lineage: Eukaryota > Metazoa > Chordata > Mammalia > Rodentia > Spalacidae > Nannospalax > Nannospalax galili. Next base: position 779,514 of record NW_008330152.1, on the reverse strand, counting down.
CTTATTGCTCTTGCAAGAGTTTCAAGTACTATGTTAAAGAGAAGTGGAGATAGTGGACAGCCTTGTCTGGTTCCTGATTTCAGTGGGAATGCTTCCAGTTTTTCTCCATTTAGAATGATGTTGGCTGTGGGTTTGTTATATATGGCTTTAATTATGTTGAGGTATGTTCCCTCCAGTCCAATTCTCTCTAGGACTTTGAACATAAATGCATGTTGAATTTTGTCAAAGGCCTTCTCTCTGCATCTGTTAATTAAAATGACCATGTTGTTCTTGTCTTTGAGCCCATTTATAGGATTTATGATGTTTATTGACTTACATATATTGAACCATCCCTACATCTCTGGAATAAAACCGACTTGATCATGGTGGATGATCTTTTTGATGTGTGTCTGTATGTGGTTTGCAAGTGACTTGTTAGAATTTTTCATCTATATTTATTAAGGATATGGGTCTATAGTTTTCTTTTTTGGTTGTATCTTTACCTGGCTTTGGTATTAGAGTGATGCTGGCTTCATAGAAGGAATTTGGAAGTTCTCCCTCAATTTCTATGTTTTTGAATGAAATAAGTAGTATTGGATATAGATCTTCTTTAAATGTCTGATAGAAT
>NW_008330152.1:774019-778682 GCF_000622305.1 Nannospalax galili | reverse complement strand
TGTTGTGATGTTTACCCTTTTGTCTCTGATTTTGTTGATTTGGAGGTGCTCTTTCTTTCTTTTGTTTAACTGGGCTAGCATTCTGTCAATCTTGTTTATCTTTTCAAAAACCAGCTCTTGGATTTGTTGATTGTTTCAATTTCATTAATTTCTGCCTGGATTTTTGTTATTTCTTCTTGTCTGCTAGTTTTGGGTTTCATTTGCTGTTGCTTTTCAAGTGTCTTGAGTTGCAATGTTAAGTCATTTATTTGTGTTCTTTCCGATTTTTTGATGTAGGCACTTAGAGCTATAAACATCCCTCTAAAGACCGCTTTCAGCATGTCCCAGAGGTTTTGTTGTGTTGTATTGTCCTTTTCATTTAGGTCCAGGAATACTTTTATTTCTTTCTTAATTTCTCTTTTGACCCATTCATCATTCAGGAGTGTGTTGTTTAATCTCCATGTGTTCATGTGGTGACTAGGGCTTCTTGTGGTGTTGATTTTTAAGCTTTATTGTATTGTGGTCTGATAGAATGCATGAAATTATTTCAATCTTTTTGTATTTGTTGAGGTTTGTTTTGTGCCCCAGTATATAGTCGATTTTGGAGAAGGTTCCTTGGGGTGCTGAGTAGAAAGTATGTCCTTTGGTGCTTGGGTGGAACACTCAGTAGATGTCTGTTAAGTCTGTTTGATATATGGTATTGTTCAATTCACATGTCTCTCTGTTAACTCTCTGCCCTGTTGCCCTATCTAATGGAGACAGTGGGGTATTTAAGACCCTTACTATTAATGAGTTGGGATTAATCTGGGTTTTAAAGTCCTGTAGTATTGTTTTTATGAAGTTGGGTGCATTAGTTTTAGTTTAAAGTCTATTTTGTCAGATATTAGAATTGCAATGCCTGCTTTTTTCTTAGTACCATTTGCTTGGTATATTTTTTTCCATCCTTTCACTTTAAGATCTTGTCTGTCCTTGAAAGTGAGATGAGTTTCTTGCAGACAACAAAAAGCTGGGTTTTGTTTCTTAATCTATTCACATATTCTGTGTCTTTTACTGGGGAGTTCAATCCATTAACATTTAAAGTTATTAAGGAAAAATGAGTATTGAATCCTGTCATTTTTATTTCTGTTTACATTGTTGATAAAACTGTACTTTTCCACAGTTATACTTCATTGAATTTCTTTCCACAATCCCTTGGGTATAGTCATTCCTTTCTTCAGCTCTTTGTATTGCTTCTGGAACTCTCTGAAGGGCTGGTTTTGTGGACATGAATTCCTTCAGCCTATTTATGTCATGGAAGATTTTTCCTTCCCTTTCGACTATAATAGATATTTTGGTATAGTAATCTGGGTTTGCATCTGTGGTCATTTAAAACTGGGAAATCTTTGGTCCAGGCTCTTCTGGCTTTCATAGTTCGCACTGAAAAGTCTGCTGCAATCCTTATGTGTTTTCCTTTATATGTGAGTTATTATTTTTCTTTTGCAGCTTTCAGTATTGTCTCTTTGTTTTGTACGTGTAGTGTTTCTACTATGATGTGCCGTGGAGCGTTTCTTTTCTGGTCCTGTCTGTTTGGTGTTCTATATACTTCTTGTATTTGTATGGGCATGTCTTTCTTTAATTTTGGGAAATTTTCTTCCACGATTCTGTTGAAGATCTGGTCCATGCCATTATCTTGGGATTCTTCACCTTCCTATATGCCTATGATTCGTAAGTTTGGTCTTTTTATGGTGTCATACAATTCCTGCATATTCCATTCTTGTGCTTTTTAAATTTTTTCATAATCTTTGCTTGAGTGGTCTAGTTCATCCACTTTATCTTCCAGTCTTGAAACTCTGTTTTCCACTTCATTCAACCTATTGGTGAGGCTTTCTCCTGTCATTTCTAATTGGCTTACTGAGTGTTTCACTTCCTTCTTCATTTCAGCCTGAGTATTCTTCAATATTTCTAGCTCTTTTCTGAAGTCATTCAGAAGTTTATCCCTATCATCCTTCAGTTCTTTGATTTCTTTGTGTGTTCTTTAAATTCACTGAATTCTTTTATCGTTTATAATTGTTCTTTTGAGTTCCATATCCTGCATTATCTCTAGGGAGTTTTCATTGTACTCCTCTAGAGGACTATTAGTATTTGGTAGGGATATGTTATTTTGGTTTTTCATGTTATTATTTTTTCTCTGTGATTTTGACATGTGAATTTATTTTGTATTTTCTGATTCTTGTGTGAGACTCAAGCCTTCAAGTTTAGATCCGCTTCTTTTTTGTGAACTTTATGTGTCTTTGTGATTTACTTTTTGGGCATAAATAGCTGGTTCCTCTAAGCTTCTGGTTCTCTCTTTTGATTTTATATTGGAGTGGCCAGATTTCTTTTGTCTTCATGAGTTCCCACAGAGGCCCAAGTCAGATGAGGATCAGATGGTCTCAGGCTTTATCCTAAGGCCTGGATCCCTCCAGGAAAATTTTGGCCTCAGGAATTTGGGGTTGGACTGGCCCCAGGAAACATGCTGGTCTAGGGCAGCTGGTGGCCGTGCCACCCAGAGATGCAAAGGAAGCTGTGGCAGGAAGCGGCCCCAAGGGCTCCTGGGGACTGCACTGAGGAGCTGGGTTGGTCTGGATGCAAAGGATCAGGAAGAGGAAAGGTCAGCCCTGGAGTCCAGGAAAGAGGCTGGTGGGTTGTGTGGGCTCAGGGAAGTAGAAGGAGGTGAGGGCGGGGCCAGGCCCAGAGTGCTCCTGGGAGAGAGAGGCCTGCTGGTTGTACAAGCCCAGAGAAGCAGAGGGAGATGAGGAAGTTCTTTTTAAGGAAGACAAATTTCCTTTATTGATCCCTGGTTCCCTTACCTGAGAGAGGGTGGCATTGTTGCTGCTTGGCTCTCCATATATTTTTTGAACCCATCATTCATTAGGTACTCAGTAAATCCATGAGTGATGAATGTATTCATAATGAGGTATGAATGCCTTTGGCACAGATAGGGGCAGGGCTGGGATCTTTCAGAGATCTTTCAAGATCTCTCTCCTCTCTCTCTCTCTCTCTTCAGGTTCTTGAATACAGGCAACCTATGGGAAGAGGAGGTGTCACCACCTTAAAAATCAATTATGAGTTTGGTCTGCTCCATGCATCTATTCAAGGCCAAGGATGAGGGTCAGTAGTGGTCCAGAGGAAACTCCTGCTGTAGGATGATAGGGACATAAGAAGGTGAATACAACTGGCCAGATTTGTTGAGGACTAAGATTGGGATGGGCACACTTTCCCATCTGTCTCATTTGATGGGCCAAATCAGGTCACAGGTTTGAATCTAAAATAAAAGGGTTGGAAAATAGACCTTGCCCCTTAATGAGAAGAGCTGTGAAGTCTTGTGGCAAAGATCATGGCTACAGGAAAGGATGAGGAATGGGGCCTGTAATATAATCTACCTGTATTCATCTGTTGTTATTACAAAATACCTGAGGCAAGCCAACTCACAGACAAAAGAGGTTCATTAAGCTTAAGATCCAAGGGCATAGTGCTGGTATCAGCTTGGCTTTGGGGATGATCTCATGATATCCTGGTGGGAGTGTGTTAGGGAGGAAAAGACTAACATCTTGAAATAGAAAGCCACAGACCTCTTCAGGGGTTGGGTTTATAACACACATCCTCAAGAGAGCTCAAGGGCCCCATGAACACTGCCTTAGTCTCTTTGGAGAGCAACACTCCCAATGACCCAAGCATCTTCCATTTGGCTCCACCTTTTAAAGGTTCCATCACTCTCACGTGGCCATAGTGGAGACAAAGATTCCAATATATTTGGAGATACAGACCATGGTACTGTTCCACAAAGTGGTGTTTTGACCCACTATTGTATACCTCACAGTCCCAGTACAGAGCTTGAGGATGGTGCTAGCACCAAGGAAGGGGAACAGAACACATGTAGCTCAGTGTGTACCTGGCACAGTATTATCAAAGGCAGACTTAGAACAGGATCCCAGGTCTCTTGGCTCCCAGGCCTGAGACACATCCTTCTGTACAATTTCATCCCATGCTGAGGCAGCTTGTCAAAAGCAGACAAGTCCTGTGGCTATTTTTTCCTGCTGACTTTTCACCAGGGGTACGCCAGCCAAACAGAGCTGGTGTCACCGGCTTGACGGGTGTCAAACCTTGTGTGTGAAGAACATCCCGTTATCCTGTCTCCCTCATCCCCCAAACACTTATCTCATTACTGAAGGTGGGGGGCAGGGGAGCCAGGAACGAAGGCAGGCATCTCCAGAGTGTTTATTCTCTTCAGGAGTGAGGCCCTCTCCTAATTAGTAGGTGATTCTGCGAGATGGAACCCAGGTGGGGAATGAACATGGGGTCTGGAGTGGTGCTCCAGCCGTCCCTGATTACCCAAATCCCCAGCTGGGGTGAGGACCCCCTCATGTGGGGTGGGAAAGCAGGGGAATATTAGTTTCCGATACAACGAGAGACAAGAGAATAATTCTACGAGGCCGTGTAGAACAAGCAGAGAGAGAAAAGCTCTTTGAGTGCAACAAGGAGCGGGGTTTTAAAATTTCATTTGCACAGCGGCAGGTCTTGCCAATTGGATCCTTTCCAGAAAACAATCTGCTAAGTCTGACAGTCGGAAGAAATGCCGGGCTGCTGAGCGAGGAGAGAGGCTGGGTTTTTTTTAAGGGTTTATTTTTCATCCAGGTCCTTTGTGAGCAATGGCTTTTTTTTTTTT
>NW_008330152.1:741321-774002 GCF_000622305.1 Nannospalax galili | reverse complement strand
TTTTTTTTTTTTTTTTTTTTTTTTTTTTTTTATTCCATTTTAAAAGAAAAAGACACGCAGCGATCCTCTTTGTGAGGCGGGAAAGGGCTTCCCTGACCATCTGGGCCTCAGAGGGACTCGGGGAGAGGCGGCCTTTTGTGTTGGGGCATTCAATGCCCGCGCGGCCGCCGTTTATCTTTGCTGCCACTCACACCAGGCTGGCCTCGCTGCCGGCTGGCCCAGGGCACAGGCAGCAGCTCCGAGCAGTCCTCCAGGTCCTTATCTGTGTCACTGGCAGGAGGTCGGGGGCTGGGGAGGGGGCCTCTGGGAGCCCACCCAGAGGTCCATTGTGTTGGCTGCTCAGAGCAACGACCAGCACAGCAGACATCTCTGCCCAGCCCCATTCTTCAGAGCATTAGAGTCTCTCTCTCTCTCTCTCTCTCTCTCTCTCTCTCTCTCTCTCTCTCTCTCCCCTCCTTGAATCCACTCCTGTCCTGCTCATGGAGCTGGGGGCTTTAGGGTGAATATGGATTCTTGGCTGAGGCCAGCTGTTAGGAGAGCAGTTCACTGCGTGTGTGCATACACGCGCGCGCGCGCGCGCGCACACACACACACACACACACACACACACACACACTCATGCACTCACACGCACCCTCCCAGCCCTGCCTGGCAGCCAGGCTTCAAAGCCTGAGAAATCTTTTTATAGAAATGCTGAGGTGACGGGGCTGTCTTGCAGCGGGTCCTTGCCCAAGCAAGCACTGGGACTGTTTTGGCTTCAGAACATTGCACTCCAGCAATGTGGGCCAAGGGAACTCGGGCAGGCTCTGTTCCCCAAGGGCACAGAGGGCTGTCTTAGAGCAGACTTGCCAAAGAGGTTGTGTTAGCCATGTAGGGGGGCTGGGGCTACTTAGGAGCTCATTGCTTTTATAGTCTGTGGTTTTTGTTGTCACACGCATCATTTGGTCCTCACAACAACTGTGTGACATAAGCAGGATGCATATCCATCTCCTGGATGAGTAAACTGAGGCATAGAGTAGCCTTGCCAGCCTGATTTTCCCAGCAGCGAAATATGGAGCAAGAGTGAAGTCTACTGCATTTCCATGCCAGTCCACGAAATTCCAGATTACATGACCTATGTCCTTGTACATAGCTATTTACAAGGTCAGCATGGGATGGTTTAAAAACAAGGTGACCAGTGGGTAGAGGTCATTCCCATCTTGTTGAGATGGCTAAGCTCCCTTATGTTGAAATGACAAGGACTTACAGAGCCCGTGTCTGCTTGTGTGGCAACCCCTTGGATGGCCACAGGTGCATGAGGCTCAGCCAGGTGGAGGACAGGGCTGGAAGCATGGGATTAGAAAGAGAGAAACACAGGTAGAGGGACCTAGCTCCTTCTTCCTGGCTGGGACATTGCTGTGACAATGAGAAGAGGTGAAGGACAGAGCAGTGGGGAAGGGAAGGGTCACTCAACACCATGGCACTTGATTTGCAACTTCCTGTCCTCCATGGTTTTGGAAGACCCAGTCATCCAATCCAGTCCCTGCCAGGGCTCAGGGCAGATTTCTGGAGGCTGCCCTAAGCAGGCAGAATGAGGAGCTGTGAGCAGGCAGGGGTCAGGAGCCTAGCTCTGGAGGAGCCAGGACTGGGGTTTGGATCAATAGCCCTGAGGCTCTCCCCCACAACCAGTGTGGGCTTTTGTTCCTACCCATCCAAGGTCTCTGAGCTCAGAAATGCCAGCCTCTCTGCGAATTCAGGTTAAGCCGGCCTGACTGTGTTCTGTGAGCCGAGCTGCAGGGAGAATAATCGCATCTCCCAGGATGTTAGGAAAGCAGCCCCTGTTGATTTTCCAGCCCTTGAATAGAGGCTTCGTGGCAAACGTTTCTGATTTGTGCCAAGGCACTCCCCTAGCCCCGGCCCCCGAGAGGCCGGTGTAATGCTTCTTTTCATGTGGCAGGATCGGATATGACCAGCGTGGGTTCTTTCTGTCAGATATTACGAGTGGTTATTACCGAGGCAGCCCAGCTGCCGTACGGGGCTTGGCCCTCGCTTGGGGTCTGGCGAGGCGCTGCTGTCGTATCTGAATTTCTTCATCTACAAGATCTGAATCCAATCTAGTTGCTGGGAGCCTGTTTGTGTAGCAGCAGGGAGGGGGGAGGTGAGGGAGATGGGGTGGGGAGGCCCACGTGAGGTCGCTCATCCGGGAGGCTTTGCTCGTTAATGAAATCTCGGATTTGTTGGCTGGGAGAGCGCCCCCCCCCTTGGCTGACGCTGAACAGCTGATGGGGACATCGGAGGGTGTTGGGATGCCAAATGGTGACAGTTTGGACTTGCACCAACGGGAACAGGGTCTTTTCCACCCTGATTGCCTCCAGTTCAAATGAGAGTGGGTTTATTTAAGTCAGGTGGATCTGCGGAACAATCAGAGAGAGAGAGAGCTCAAAGACAAAGAGAGACAGAAAGACATATACACACAGAGGGAGAAAGAGAGAGAGAGAGAGAGAGAGAGAGAGAGAGAGAGAGAGAGGCAGAGGCAGAGGCGGCCTTCAGAGCTGCGTGCGCACGTGTGTGGTGTGGGCCATCATCTGTGAATCCACAGTTATAGAATTCACAGGGCTGTGTGCGTTTTTTAAGCTTTATTTGAATCCTGATGCTCTATAGACAGGCCAATTATTTCTCCCCTGGGGAATGCAAGCCCAGAAGCACGGGGCCCCACCCCTCCTGAGGGGGAGGTGGAGCAGAGCTTTGTATGGCAGAGCGGGAAGGGAGGAGTATATCTCTAGCTTGGAGTACGTCATGCTGGGGGGTGGGGGGAAGTGTCCCTTATACAGTGACATGCTGAAGCCCAGGCTAGTAATATTGGATGGTTCTTTCATTTTCTGGGTGAGAGAACTGGGGAGTGCATTAAAAATAAGGTTCCCCAAACACCAGCTTGCTGTCTCATAAACCCCTTCAGGGGCAGGCAGTATACTGTGAAGAGCAAGGATTAGGAAGGATTTGGTCCTGTCTGGTTCCCCCACCCTTCCTGCCACTCTCTGAGACCCTCCCAAGAATGTGAGAGGGGCAGGCAGTGGGCTGCAGTGGGGGCAGGGAAGGCTTTCCTGACAAGGTGCATCTTAGGGCCTGGATTTTATTTCAAGTGGCTTTTCCCCTGGGCTAATATGGGCCCCAAACACATCAACCTGTATGTAGATAAGTCGATCTGTCCCAATAACGCTGTGCTCCATCAGTTCAAAACAGCTGCACCCTGAACATACTGTCACTGGCCTTGGAGGCAGCCAGACCAGAAAGGGTGAGGGGACAGGAAGGGTGGTTTGGAGGTGCCTCTCCTTCATGCTAGAGTGTGGTGGGGATGGCTGTTCTCCAGCGTTTTCCTGGGTCCCAGTGAAGTCAGATGCTCTGAACTTAGGGCCAGTAATAGTGCAGAAGGAGGCTCAGGTGGGGTGTGCAGTGCAGGGGGATTTGTTTCCTTTCTGGATGCTGCACATCTTATGGCTTCAGGAAAGCTCCTTGGGCAAGGTCCCCTAACATGCTGTCAGGAAGCCTTTGCTGGTGGCATGTCTACAATTCACTGTCTCTCTCCCGGCCTCATTTTTTCATTCATTTATTTAGGATTATTCACACCCTGAGTGACCAGTACAGGGAGGGAAGAACCGGACATGGTCCCTGCCTTGAAGGACAGAGATGGGGGACAGATGCTAAGGGTGGTGAGTACTACTCACAAGGCTGGCTCTAAGTGCCCAGGTCTGCCCAGGGTGAGGTGGGGGATGGGAGGTGCAAGTGGATGGGGGAAGTGCATCTGGAGCCGACTGGCACTAGGCCTTGAAGAATAAGGATTTCACAGTGGAAAATGACATTCCAGGCATTAAGCATGAAGGAACCGTTCCGCGATGAAGGGAGAGCTGCTCTAATTATAACTGACACACTGATTTAAACATTTATTCACCCCAACCACACAAATATACACGTGCACGCACACTCGCAGTACAAACAGCAGGGAGGGGGCTTTCTGGGATCCCCACCTTGAGCTGCAGCTGCAGTCAATCTATTGGAGAGAGCTTTTTCTGAGTATAGCATCCGATGTGACAAGATCCTCTGCCACATCACACATTCCAATGACATGCAGTCTGTGGCTATGGTATACTGACTATTTTATTGGCGTGTCTTAAGTTGTGGTTCCCAGGAAGAAGACTCTGGTTGAAAATTTGCAGGAAGGAGAGTACCAGATTCACCCCCGTGAGGGAATGCAGGAGGCTAGACTGTAGCGAGACCGAACTGGGATGAGATTGCCTGAGAGGGTCAGCTAAAATCATCGGGACTTCTGGGACCGTAGTAGCCCTGCTGAGTTGTGCTGAGATAGAAAGGCCAATAGACTCTAGCACTGGTTCAGCATTAGAAGCTGGCTGTCCATGGGGGTGGATGTGACCTCAGCTGAAAAGAATTCTTCTTGGCAATCTCAAGAAGGGACTCAGCTGAGTATCTTGAGCAGCTGCCACCATCAGCTAAGGGACTGGGAAAGGGGACTCTGGAAGGTGCTTCAAAGTCTGCTTTGTCATGATGGCATTGAATCTGCTGCTTTAGGTCGAGGTCTCTGGGTGGGAGAGGGAGGACCCATACTCGATTTCTAGGCCATAGCAGGCAGGGATATGATGGTTCATCACCCTGCCTCAGGCCTCTGTGTTATCTCTAGTCCTTTTTAGTAACTCCCAGTGATACACTGACAGGTACCCACAGTGTTCATTGTGTCCCTGGATTGTTTATTTTCTTGAGCCCCAGAGACTTGCACATACTAAGCAAGCCCTCTACCACCAAGTGACATCCTCGGATCTCGGGGTTTTGTTTTATATTTTTCAAACACAGTCTCCCTACATAGTCCAGGCTGGCCTTGAACTCATCCTCTTGCCCTCACCTCCTGAATGCTGGGATTACACGTGTGTACGATCATACCAGGCTGTTCTTAGATTTGATTCAATTTTTTTTAATTCAATTTTTAAAAAAAAAAATACTGCAATGATTGTTCTCACTGAGTCTAGGTAGAGAGAAGGCAGCTTGCATGCCACACACTCAGTCCCTCTCCCTAGTCCTTTGAGAAAGTCTGGTTAGGAATTACCATCTCCATTTCATACTTGGGGAAACTGGGGGTGACTTGCTTGTGGTATACAGCTAAATATGTGAGGATCTGAACCTCATAAATAACAAAATCCTTTTATTAAAATCACAGAAGACAAGAATTAATCCTTAGTCCATAAGGTCTTAGTTCCCAATAGTGGTAGATCAGATTACCGTTTCTGACTTCCTATCTGAGAGAATGATGCCTCTATAGGCTTTGTCATGTAACTGATGTTCTTCCTAGTAGTGTCAGATACATTCCCTACCCCTTCCTTGCTGGTCTTGGCCACCACGAGACTCTCTTTTGTCACTTCAAGTATTGTATCTGTAATGTGAGGTGAGGCTTTCCACATACTTGCATGATGTGACTCAGTGTCTTCTGGCGCAGCCATTACCCTGTGCAGCTTTTACCTTGCAGAGTTGTTTGTTTGGATAAGAAGAGTTCTACCAACCTGAACCAAATTTACAGCCTGAAGCTGAGTCCAACTGAGCTTGGCTGAAATGAGCTAAATTGCAGCTGACTTACTGATCTGTGAGAAAATCAAATGTTTACTATTGGAAGCTACTGATGTTTGAGGGTTTTTTTTTTGTTATGTGGAAGTATCACAATGAGAGCTGACTAATACATTAACCCTGCTAATCCTCTACAGTGATTGGGGAGGTTAAAGATATACCACTTCTCATGTGTAAGTCCCAGAGACTCTGATTTAACTGGTCTGGGCTAGAGCCCAGGCACCAGTATTGTTTTATATTCCCTAGAGGATTGTAGGGGCTAGCAAGGATTGAGAGCCATGAGTTAAGACATACCTGTGGGTATTAATCAAGGCTGAGGCTTCACAAAATTATGAGCTCTTTAATACAAATCAGTGCCCATTTCTTTTTTTCTTTAGACTATTCTCTTTTTTTCCCCCATTGTCCTTTATACATCAGTGTGAATTCAGATGAAGGAGTTACCTCCCCTGGGGTTATTTGCAATTCAAACACCATCTCTATATTGTGGAATAAAAAGCTTTATTCCATTAAAAGATTTGTGGGCAGAACTTTTTGTTGGAGTGGGGACAAGTTATCCCAAATCCTTCCCAAACCAGGAAAGCAGATTTACCGGAGGCAGGGTATGGTGTGGGAAGGAATGAGGGTCAGACCCCCAAGGTGGATGAGCAGACAGCCTAGGGGTTTCTAGAGCCACTGTAAAGTTGGGCTGCTCATGAGACTGCTAATGCACAGAAGTGACTGGGAATCTAGCTGTGGTGGTGTGGAGGTCCTGTGTGTTCCAGAGAAATGTAGCTACTGCCCTAGGCAGCAAACTGGGGCAGGCCCCTTGGTGGCCTGAAGTTCCTTCCCCAGCTGTTCTGCTCCTCCTTTTTGTTCTTTGGGGTCTAGACACCCCTCCTTTGAGCCCTCTAACCCCAAAGGGCTGTTATTACTCTCTCTATCAGGCAACAGAGTTTGATTATCTGCAACTGGGCCCAGACCTTTAAATCACAAAACCCCCTTTTCATGCTGGCTTCAGGGAGACCCATACGGGCCTGGCGGCATTCCATATTTCATCCTTGCACACAGAAGGCCTATTTCATATAGCCTGGCGGGATATCATGCCTCATTGGTGACTCACACTCCTAAAGGGATTCTGAGTGAGTCCCTTGCCCTTCTCTAAATAAAGTAATGGTGAAAACCCAAGTTTAGCGCCTGGCAGGACATACTGCTACCACCTTGTTTCTTCAAAGTTCAAGGGTGACAGCAGATACACTTGACAGACAGCATGGCATTTAAGAATGCTGTCTCCAGCACTGCTTTCATTGTTTACCTAGAATTTTCTCTGGAGTTTGGTGCCAATGAGAGCACTTGGAGTGGTGCTCTGATGTGCCTCCCAGGTCCCTTTGAGGGACTGACTGACCCAGCCCGGGATATGGTGTTGTGCCTTCAACAGGCAGTGTCTAAAGGGATTGCCTCAGTAGCGGGGACTATAGATCATTCCTGGGGCAACTCTTGACTAATAACTGCTACTCAATGGCCATTTCAGCCCAGTGGGGGTTGAAGGACCATTCTAGTTCCAGAGTTTTCTATGTGAACTCAGAGCCTAGCTCCCTGACTAGAAAGGGCCAGCCCCCAGGAAATTTGCTAGCAGCACCACGAGCCCCTCAGTTTTTATGACTTGGGGATGAACTCACATTTTTCTTGTTTTTGTTCCTCTTCTCCCATTTGATTCTGAGGTGGTATTGTCTAGTGCCAGCTGATGAAGGTCACTGTGACCCTGACTTCTATGGCTTTGCCATTATGCTCTAATGCCCTCCAATCCTGCCAATAATTGAGACAACAGTTCATAGGACTATGGCTGCAAGAGTCCCTGGGACCAGCAGGAAATGTACCTACATTTTTTTTAAGCAATCATCACTGCATGAGGATGAAGGAGCACTTGTATAATGTGGAGGAAAATTAATCGTGTGGTGGTGGTGTGGTGCACATGCCTGTAGAGGTCAGATGACAATCTCATGTGTCATTCCTCAGGGGCTGCTCCCTCTTGTTTTTCGAGACAAGGTCTCCAAGTGTGCACCAACACTCCTGGCTATCTGCCTTTTTTTTTTCTTAGATAGTCACCCTGTAGTCTCAGCTGGCCTGGATCTTGCTATGTAGACCAGGCTGGCCTCTGCCTCCTGAGTGCTGGGATTAAAAACATACATGACCATGCCCAGTCCTTGCCTTGTTTTTTTTTTTTAAATGTGGGTGGTGGTGATTGAACTCAGATTTTCACACTTGAAGGCAAGCACTGTACCAACTGAGTTATAACCCTGTCCCTAAGGAGAATTAGTTCTTGTTAATGGGAAGTCTCAAAAATGACTGGATAACACACTTAAAATCACCTGAAAATGAAGGCAATAATTATAACAAAACAATTGTGTGCTGTTTATTTAAATAGTTATGTACCTTCTTCATAGAACTTGGAGTCCTGTTATTGGTAAATAGAAAGTTTCCTGATGTGAGCTCTGCTTCTTTGCTTCTTAGCTTCTTATCACATCCTGTGTGGGAAGAGCACCAAGATGGTCAGAAACTTGCCAAGGTGAGTACCTGGCAGGAGCAGAGGAGACCTGGGGGCTTTGTTGAGCTCTGTTATTTATTTCAAGGGTCCAGTGAAAGCTTGTGTTTTGTTCTCTTCTTTATCTATGACAGCATCTTGATTATCATTGGAAAAACAAGCTCCCATCCATTTCAGATCAAGAGATTTGCTTTGGGTAGGTGCCCACACCATTAGCTCTTGGGGGAAGAACACAGCCCAGGTTTGAGCCATCAGCAGAAATGAACCATAGGTCATACGGTGATTTGGTCACAGACAGGCATGAAACACAAGCCTGGGCAGTGGGACCTACCCCTGGGATATTGGTTGGAACTACTTGAACAGAGAAGCTTTTTTTCTATTATAATATCTCTAGAATAGGATGTAGCTTGGAGCTACCACTGGGATATCTTGGCCACTACTTCAGAAACGCTTTCACAACAATGGAGTCAACACAGAGGAAGGCAGAAACAATAAGTGAAAGAGAGAAAGAATGAATATTAATGAGGTCATATGTGTACCTAGGGCCAACTACTCCTGAAGTCAACTATCTCTGGGCTTTTAAGCTAATGAACCAATCAATTAACTCTTGTGAGATGATAGTTTGAATTGGATTTTTATGACTTTTGGTTGGAGAGTCTTCACTGAGTAAGTGATTTGGAAGCTTTTTTATCTAGTGTGTGATGTTGGAGTAGCCTTTGTTGCTTGAATTAGATAGCCTGTGAGGTTGACGTGAATGATTGAGGAGGTCCTGTTACCTGTTACTTTGGTGGCCCCAATGAACTACAATTCCTAGAACTCATTCTTTTCTGTGGTCCTTTGTCACAGTGATTCTTCAGGTTCATGCATGCAGTCTGCTTTGGTTACAGGAACGCCAACAGGTGTCCTGTAGCCAGAAGCACATTAGACTTTATTCTCTTGGAGTACTCCCATTTGGTACACCATACCATGTTGCATACAAGTCCAAGCCATCCATGTGGAGGGTTCACATTAAAGGACAACCACAACATGCTGGCAACAACCAGTATGAAGAAGAGTAAGGCCATCATGACATTTCTAGCCTCAATTGGGCCACTTTATGGCTGTAGCTATGTGTATGGTCCTGCTGTCAAATCAGCCTACAGACTCCTGAGAGAAACAAGCTCAAATATTAAGACAGTTTGTTAGGTGACAAGAGCTGACTGATGGACCCTCTAACTAGAGGGTGAATGAAGACAAGTGACTAAGTTACATTGGGGTTGCTGGTTTGCCTCACCCACAAAGGCCACCAATTGGGAGAACAAGAACTCTGGTGTCATTACATACATGTTAAAGCTGCCTTGGGCTGTGTACTTTGGTGAATGGGTAAGGAAGTTCTAGAAGTCTGACAAAGTTCCACAGAAGCTAGCACTGCCCTTCAGGACTTTGTTTCTCTGCTTTCTAGGACTCCTGCAGCTTGTAGTCTTCCAGGGAGGAAATGAGAGGTGGTGGTCCTCTTGGCCCTCTCAGAGAGGAGGCAATGGGGGTGCTAGCGGTCCACAAGGAAAACATGTGACATCTAGGGATCATCACATCTCATTTGAACTAGAGGAATGACCCGCACCCAAAGGCCAAGCTAGGAGGGGCTGGGCCCTATGAAGTTTTCCTAAGCCACCTAAAATCTCTTTTCATCATTTTATGGGTAAACTACAAACGAATGAGTGAACAAGAGGAGCCCATGAAGTGTATCAGGAGGACTTCTCAGGGAGGACTTTGAGAATGGAAAGAAGTCTTCATAGCTGCTAGCTACTAACTTCTACTAGCTAGAGAGACTTTTAAGCTTGATTAATTAATTCACAAATGTGTGTGTATGTTTGTATATATGCATGTACTGCGCATGTGTGTAGAGGTCAGAGGAAAACTTTCAAGAGCTGGTTCTTGCCTTCCACTTGGTTGAGGCAGGGTCTCTCTTGTTCTGCTGCTGTACAGTATACTCCAGGCCAGCTGGTCCTGAGCTCCTGGGAGACTTTCCTGTCCCCAGCGCCACCTCCCATTTTTCTGTAGGAATGCTGGGATTACAGATGTATGCCAGGATTACAGACGTATGCCTCCATATCTGGCTTGTTCTGAAAAACATGGGTTCCAGGGATCAAACTCGGGTGTTCAGGCTTCTGCAGCAAACACTTTCACCCACTGAGGTATCTCTCTGGCCCTAGAGCTTGGAAGCACTGTACTGAGTGCCCCTCCCATTTAATCTTCATTTTTGAGCCCTACAGGCAAAGGACTGTGGTAGTCAGCCCTATAGGTAAGTCAACTTGAAAGACACTTGGGTTGAGTATCTTGAACCAAGACCTGAGTAAATGGTAAATGAAAAGTGCTGACTTCAGAAAGCAGTGGCAGGAAGTAGCGTCAAGGATGGGAGGAAGAGGGAGAGAAAGAAGGTCACTGTTGTGGGTGACTGGGACTCAGCCTGCTGGAACATGATGGCTGAGAGGTGAGGACTACACCTCAGTGTTTTTCTCCCAGTATCAAAGGAGTTGGCTAGACTGCTCTTCAGACTCTAAACTCTCTCTGGTACCTCCTTCCTCACTGGTGGAAAGTAAGTGGCTACTCCTACAGCTGGAGAAAGCCTGAGGGCTTCTAATAGGTTCTTCCAGTAAGAAGCTGGCAGCTTGCAAGGGAGTAGCAAGCGAGCAGGCATGAGTGCATTCAGCCGGCAGTTGCTGTCTCTGCTCTAGTAAGTACTTGGCGGGGGTCATCTCAACGGTTAAGTGTTGGAGCTGCAGTTTGAACCCAGTGGCTCGCCTCCAAGTGTGTGCCTTTGACCTCTGTGCACCTCAGCGTCACTGCTGGTGGAAAAGAGCAGACAGAGACAGTTCCTTTTCTGATGACCCATTTAAAATGGTGTTAACATAATTATTCATTCAAACACAGACAAAGCCACAGCTTGCACACCTTGAAAGGACACTGGCCCAGAGTCTGTAAAATAAATATATCCGGACATGGCCCCGAGTAGCAGCTGCTGCTGCTGCTTTAGAAGAATGCTCCCCACAGATGCTGCCTGCTGCTGCAAGGCCTTCTGAGGCCAGGGCTACTGCCCTGGCTCTGCCCTGGCTCTGCCCTGGCTCTGCTGGGCAGCATCTCCCCGGACAGGGTCCATTCAAGTGAAGGGAATGAGAGCAAAGACCCTTTGCAAGTTTCTCACCTTGCAAAGTGTTGTATGAGGCCCCATGGTAGAATCCTTTAGTAGGCTTCAGTGGTCCATTTTTTTGTGCTAAGACAGGCTGCCCCATTCAGGTCCCGAGCTTAAGAGAGGGGTCGCCACTGAGGAGGGAGGGCAGGAGGCAGGGCTCTGTAGTTTGCTGGAAACCCTGAGGGCCTCCAAGAAACTGAACCTGGTTGGAGGCAGAGATTAACCTGATTTCTCTGGAGAGAGCCTTTCCAAGCCAGCCTCAGGCTATCATGATCCAGAAACTTCCTCAGAGCGCTCAGCTCCTAGTGGGCTGTGATGGAAAGCTTGAGAGAGACAGCCTCTGGGACTCTGGGGGTCTGAGTAATGATGGCACAATCTCAGTGCTGACACGGCCCCTGGAGAGCAACCTGGCCTTAATTCTCACAGAGAAACTGAGGCTCAATTGCTTAGTGGCAAGGGTGGCAATTCCAAATTGGTGGCAGGGGCTGGCATGTAACTCAGTTGGTAGAGTGCTTGCCTGGAATGCATGAATCTCTGGTTTTGATCTCCAGCACCACAAAAAAACAGGCATAGTGGTACCCCTCTGTAATCCTAGCACTGGGGAGGTAGAGGCAGGAGGATCAGAAATTCAAGGTCATCTTCAGTTCCACAGAAAGTTCAAATCCAGCCTAGTCTATATGAGACCCTGTCCCAGTAACAAAACAAAGAACTAGTGGCAGACAAGGGTACAGGCCAAGCAGGAATCAGAGGTGGATTCTGTTCCCTCTCTCCTGTAGTCAGCTCTAGCTCTTCCTTTTCCTCCCTCCCTCCTCCTCCCCTTCCCCCTCCCGCTCCCCTCCCCCCCTCCTATTCCCCAGCAGACAGTCTCTTTCCCCCTCCTCCTCCTCCACCTATCTTTTCCCTCCCTTCTGCATTGAAGCCATCAGTTCCATCAGCGCTGAATTTCCAGTACGCAGGAACCACCTCACCCAGGGCTCTGGCACTACGCATTCTTTGAAGCAATCTCATCAGTATGATGAAGAACTAGAGAGCGGATCTAATCTATTGGCCTGTTTTTCTAATTACCAGATTGATTTACCAGAGAAATCTCCCCAGGAATTTGACTTCTCGGAAAGGTCTTTGCAAGCTCTGAATTTGTTTGCTAAAAAAAAAAAAAAGCCCCCACGAAATCCATACAGATTTAGGGGAACTGGGTCCCTCTAATCAAGGCTCAGAGCTTATTTGTTTTCTAATGGAATCTGAATAGAATTTAACGCACAGCCATTCCTTGCGGAGCGCATTCATAATTTTAATTAACAAATTAGGAGCTATTTTGCTCCCCTTTGAACGGCAGTCATGTGGGCCTGCTTCCTTTTCGGCCAATTTAGTCAACTCGGGTGATTCTAATTACAACAGTCACGAGCACCAGAAATTCCTGCGTCTGACAGATTCGCGACCTGGTCCATTGACTCTCATTTAAAATCAAGTTCTCCATGAACAGAGATCTCCGAGGGCGCTGGTGGGTGTCGGGAGAGGGGGCTGGGCACTGTGCCCTAGGGCACAGGCAGAGGAAAGCCTCATTTTCCATTCTGAGACCCATTAGTCATGATTAGGAGGTGGTCAGTTCTCCCTGGCCCCGCCTTCACAGTTTGAAGAAGCAGCAGCTTTCCACAGAAGCGTTTCTGCAGAGCGGAGCATGTACATGGAGCCAAACACCCCTCTCCTTTTTCCTTGGAAACCTGGCCTGGCTCCCATACTTCTCAGACACTGGCGTGCCCGGCAATCCCCAGGGGCCTTGTTAACAGGCAGATTCTGATTCAGTTTGCTTGTGTGTTGGGGGCGATGCCTGAGATTGTGCAGTGGCAACTAGCATGCCAGTGATGTTGGACCACTGGCCACACTTTGAGTAGGAAGGGTTTGGCTTATTTATCTATTTCTGGAGGGTTCCAGAACCTAAAGGGGGAACACACTCACATTGATAGTGGCAGTGTGGATGGAGACACAGCTCCACGATGCACTTTGCAGCCTGATGAGGCTGTTCACTTAGTGTTTTAGGTATCTCCACTCAGGTAAAACCAGATTCTTAACTTTGCTGTAAAGAGAATTTCAGGATGAGCCCATAGGAGGCAGAGTTGCAGTTCATTAAGAGATTTAAAAGATTGATTATTTATTTATTTATTTATTTATTTATTTATTTATTTATTTATTAACATTTCTGTTTCATTCATAGATTGTCTGAGGTTCCTGTAATACCACACCACCATCTGTTGCAGCACTTGGTAGTGTAGGCATTTCATCCAAAGTGAGGCTGCCTCCCTAGGGGTTCATTGGTAGAGCTTGAAATTGATTCCTGCATCTAAGCCTTGCTCTGCCAACACTCCTTCTGTATGCTCACACACTGCACATTGGTGTTGGTGCTATAGAGATGCTTTTTTCTTTTAAAATTTTTGTTATATTATTTATTTATTTATTTATTTATTTATTTATTTATTTTGTGTGTGTGTGTAGGCACACATGTGGAGGTCATAGGACAACTTGTATGAGTCAATTCTCTCCTTCCATCATGCTGGTCCCAGGGATTGAACTAAGGTCACCAGTCTGGGCAGCAAATGACTTTATCTGATGAGCATCTCACTGGCCCAATTCAGAGATTTTAATATAGATTTTAAGCATCAGGATTAAGAGAAAGAAGCACTAAGAAGAAAAGTAAGGTATATCTGTGCATGGGCTTCTCAAAGAGGAGTTTCAAATAGGTGTCTATAGAGCAGTCATGTATACGGCTTTTGGTGGCTTTTGAAGTTGCCAAGGACCCTAAATGAGACCATAGGGTGGTTCTCATTGGATAAGAGTACAGCTGATAAGGTAAAACCCTACTTAGAAAGGGTTTCAGGGAAGTTAAGATGTTTTTTACTGTAAACAAAAGTTTAGCCTGGGAAAAAGGGCAAGGCTTGAGGGGCTTAGACTTTTAAAGTGGCTCATGGCTATTTGAACATTCTTCTCTATTGGGAGGATAGTGTCTCTACTTTAATAACCTACACAGCAAATGTTAATAAACTACTCTGGGATTCTTGCTTCAACATACTCCGGAGTGGGAGGCTCCTTTTCCTTCCTATGTTCCCATGACTTTCCATCTTTCTGTCCTGCCTCAACATGAGTTGAGGTGTGGTGAGCAGGTTTGACTGTGGGAAGGTGAGTGGGAGGGGGAAGCCTTGCTTTAATTGCAGAATCGCTCTAGAATGTTGAAGAACCAGAGACATCCTATCGATGACATACTCTGACCCTCCCTCAACACCTTCCTTTCTCCAAAAGACTTAGTTGACCCTTGAAGATCTGTGTAGGAGCTGTGGTTTGACTGGCGCACAAGCCCAGGCACAAAGGGCCAATGAGAGGGCAGGTTGAGCATCAGATCTGGCTGAGATCAGGAACTTGGGGGAGGTTGATGGTGCCAGCAAACCGTATTGGAGTCAGAGAGTCCATTCTGGAAATGCCTGTCTCCAGTCTTCCTTATGCTGGCACAATGAATGCTGAATTAGCAAAGCCGAGAGATCCCAAGCACATACTGTTCCCTGGAGGTTGCAGTAAGATAAAACAACAACAACAACAAAAACCCCAAATAGTCCCAGCCCCCACACCCTATCCCTGCTGAGACCAGCTGGAAAATTTACGATGTGTTGACAGTTTGAGCCCCAGCATATAGCCAAGGGATAGGTTACAATTAGGAGAGTGTGCTAACCCCCCCTGCCCTCCTTCTATCGTGTACTCGTGGAATTTATGTGGTCTCAGCAAAGTGAGCATGTGCACATTTAGGGCAGAAATTTTAGAGCTATGATGTAATCATCCCAAGAGAAGTGGCCAGGAGAATAGGAAAGACTAACAGTGGAGAGGGAGTAAAACTCCCAAGCTTACTTGGCTATGGATTCCAAACAAGCCTGTGTGGATCACAATTATTTGTAAGGCATGTTGAGACAATTGGAAATTTGAACACAATATGTTTGGTGGCATCAAGGACTGTTTGCTAATTTGGAGGTGTAAGAGTGGTATGGTGGCTTGCTAAACAGAGAGCTCTTACCTTTAGAGATATGTTTTGAAATATGTATAGAAGAGTTGATCTGAGATCTGGGTTTTTGCTTTAGAAAAATATGGGGAGAGCAGAAGCAGGTGAGAGTTTAGAAGACTGATCATTGAAAATTGCTAGAGGTATGTGATGGCTACACAAGAGTTGGCTTTATTATCCTATTTTTGTTTATGTTCAATTTTTCCATAATAAAATGTTAAAAAAAACCTAGTGTATGCCAGTTATTTTGTTGATACTATGTAAGTTCCATGAATACATGATGGAAGGGGGGAGAGGAAAGAGAGAGAAAGCGAGAGAGAGAGAATCCAAAATTATGCTAAAGAAACTGTTATGGTTTGAATATGGTTGGAGCATGTCCCCAAAGATTCACATGTTTCCCAGTGTGGCAATATGGAAGGTGCTTTTAAGAGGTGAGGTTTAGTGGAAAGTAATTAAGTCCCTGGGGGTGGAGAATTGTCCTCAGAAGGAATGGGTATTCTCCTGTGAGAGCCTAGCCAGGTCTCTGGAAAGGGTTTTTATAAAAAGCAAGGCCCATTCCTCTATTTTCTTGCTTCATTATTTGATCTTCTCCCTCTTATGTATAGCCCCTTTACACTGTCATCTACCATTAGGTAATGGAGTTGCTGGGGTCCTCACCAGAGTCCAGCAGATGCTGGTATCATGCTTGAGGACCTCCAGGACTGTGGGTGAAATAAACTTCTCTTCTTTATAAGTTACTTAGCCTCCAGTATTTTGTTGTAGCAAGAGAAAAGAGATAGATACACTATCTCATTTCCCCCTACAATTTAGGCTGAGAAAGAAGAGCCAGATGATCAGAACAAGGTGAGCCCATTTGAACATGTCCTGACAATGTACTCACAGTAAATGAGTAAGGACTTTGTTTTTGCTGTTGTTTTTGAGACAGACCCTTGCTATATAGCCCAGACTGGCCTTGACCTCAAAGCCTTGTCTCAGCCTCCCAAGTACTAAGATTATAGGTGTGTACCACATACCTAGTGCAGTGTTGTGTAGCCTTTTCCCTCCTGACCTCTGAAGGGAAGGGGGTGGCTCCCCAAACTCACAAGGAAGTTATAAGTTATAAGAAACTACAGTAAACTTAGAAGAATCACAGACCCCTTCCTATGGTTAAATAAGCAGCAAGCAATTGCTGGGGGAGAGAAGACTCATCAGTGGAGCTGCCTGCAAGTTGGGCAGAGTACTCCAAAAATGTAGCTTTCCTTGAGCCATCACCCAAGGTGGGGTGGACTTTTTGGTGATGCAGTTGCCTGAGAGCTCCATGGTCCTTTAAATAACCCCTCACCCATGTTCCCCAAAGTAACCACAATAAACTTATTGGTTCACCAAGCTAGACTTATGTGGAATAGTTTCTTTGTTCTGTCATTGATACCCTATCTGTCTGAGATGAATAGATGTTTGTTCACATCTCGTTAGGAAAATCATCACAACACTCATTCACTTTTGAAGAGCCTGTGACACTTTGGTGTCTTAGTCTTTCTAGGGAGAAAGCTTCAGTCTTATAAAATGTATCTCCTCAGGTCTGACTTATTTCATCTGTTGGTCTCTGTGGCTATCTTTTCGGTTGAGCAGGGTCTTGGGGACCATTGTATTTAATTGTTTGATTCTTATCCCTACCTGTGGCTGGTAGACCTGCTATTGCAAACAGACCAGGAGCCTGACCTTGAGAGTATTCCAGGTGAGATTATGAGTTGGGAAAGTGGGCTGTAACATGTCCATCAGCGCCAAAGCTAGACAAGATAAAAGTTACTTAGCTTTAAACCGAGTAGTTCAGGGAATGGTGAAGGGAGGCATAATCACCTGACAGGTTAGGAAGTATTGGATGTAGTAGAAGAGGGAGAGAAATGGGTTTTAGTAATGTTTTCTCAGGATCACCAAGGTTCTCCATGATGGCTTTGATAGCAGAAATCAACCTGTTTCTGTTTTAATTATGACAGTTAAACATGAATCCAGAGCTGGGCCACTAATTCATGAGACTACTACCACCATAGTAAGTGTCAATATCACTCCTGTTTTTCAGATGAGGAAACTGTGATTTGAAGAATTTAATCAAAGGCTGGTGAGATGGTCCAGTGGGGAAAGGTACTTGCTGCCAAGTCTGCTGATCTGAGTTCAGTCAATCAGACAAATGACTCCTGTAAGTTGTCCTCTGACCTCCATACCCCTATCATGGCATATGTTCATACACACACACACACACACACACACACACACACACACACACACACATGCTGTGCTCACAGGCACATACACACACAAATAAATAAATGTAATAAAAAAGAATTTAATCAATGTATCCAATTTTGTACCCCAGGCCTGGGGAGGGGTGGTTCCTTTTATGTCACCTTAGCCCCAGTCCTGATGAGGGCTGAAACACAGTCCTGTCCAGTCTTAGTGTGGACCCTCCTGAGTGAATACCCAGGGCCTTATCTTCTTTAGTAGGAGACAGCTTGAATAAACCTGTGATTGAAGACACATGAAACTTAAGCTAGAATTTGAGGGATAAAAAGCAGAAAATAATGAATAATTCCTTTGCAAGCCATTGTCCTTGAACTTGAACTTAACCTGTTAGGATTGCAGACACTATTCTGTTTAGGAGCATTTGCTGTCCTGTGAAGCCCAGTATTGGAGACCGCAAGGGTTTCTACCTGAGCCTACTCAGCCCCAGATCTTTGCAGTCAAGAACTGGAAACTTTCACGTCAAATCTTCTTTACTCAATTTCACTCGCACCAATAATCATTCTTGGTAGTGGGGGACTTTCTCTGATTTTTATAGCTATTTTAAAGTTAGGTAGAGACCTTTGCTTAGGCTTTTTGCTGTGTGGGTCGGATTGGATCGACTCCCATGAAGGGTTGTTTAGCGATATCCTTTAATGCTAAGTCCAAGTTTATCCATGAACAAGTAAATATGCTGGGGGACATTCAGAATAGCAGATGGATTTATAATGTTCCTAAACATGAAACAATTCAAATATCAATTGATATGAGGACAGGGAAACGCACTGGAATATTTCATAGCTACAAAAAAGAAAGACTATGGACAGATCTTATAGAAAAAATGTTCAACAAGGAAGCTGGATGTTAAAGAATACATGGTGTATGATTGCTTCAATTTATACAAAGTTCATATAATAGACGGCATTTTTCTACACTGATAAGAATCTAAACCACTGTTGCCTTTAGGGGGTAAGTGATTAGGAATGAGCACTGGGTGGTTTCTGAACTGCTGGTTTTAATTCTTGCATTCTCCACATACATTATTTTTATCTCTTTTTTTATCTAGGGGAAATATTTCAGTTGCATCTCCAACAGCTCAAGATTCTTGCTTTCCAACAACAGCATCTATTTAAAATAGTTTAAACAGAAAGAGATTTATGAAAGGATGTTAAGTAGCTAATGAACCCCAGGGAGGGCCAAACATCTGGCTTTGGCTGCTTCAGACCAGGGCAGTGCAGCCAAGAAAATGTGGCAGGAAAGACCTGCCCACACCATGTACAAGTGAATGCTTTCACTGAAACAACCTTGACCTCTTGACTTTGAGCTTGGCACCTTTGACCCCAGCTATGGACACCAGAAACTCGGCCTCAGAGGTCTCAAAGCTGGTGCTCTGCCCTTCTTCTAGAAGATGGCTCTTCTTCCCTGGGTCTGGTAATGCATGCTGCTCAGAGTTGCCTCCAGGTCTCACAGCTTGACTGATTGGTAGAACAAAGGCCATGTCCCTTACCCCTGATAACAGAGGATCCTGGGAACTGGAATTTATAGATTTCAGGCGCTGGTATAGAGCTGCTGGAGTGGATTTTGTCTGAGTCACCGAGTTTTCCCTTTGCCTCTTTTTGTCTCATAAGGATCTGAGTGGTTGACAATGGAGGGGGTACTTTGACATTCTTGTCCCCAGGGAGGTAGCTGGATGTCTGTGTTCCATGAGTCCTTTTCTTTTTCCTTTTAAATCTTATTTATTATTATTGGGGAGGGGGTGCACAGGTAGCAGTCAAGGGACAACTCTATGAAGTCTGTTTTCTTACTAACTTGCCTGGGTTCTTGGATTTTGTGGCAAGTGCCTTTACCTGCTGAGCCGCGTGGTCAACCCATTATATGGGTCTTTTTCACATTTACCCCTCTCTCCCTGTGCCTTGTGAAAGGCCTCGGCTTGCTGTAGAAGAATTCTCTCCTATGGCTGACAGAGGGGACTAAAGTCACGGATTCAGAAAACACAGTAGAACCAGAGGCCAAATTTCACCCACAAGAGAGAAATAAGAAAAATTCCCAGGATACCTCAGGGGATTTCTGTGAGTATATTCTTCTGCTATTTCCTAAAAATTCCAGACCCTTTGTGACTTAGAAACTATATTTGACATTTGTAGCTGATGTTCACCAGTGCAATGAGATGGCTATGTTTTCATTCATCAGCATGCTTCTCTGGGGGTGGACTGTATTTGTTTGGGAGCAGCAGCAGGCTATATCTTTTGTGGGATAAGAACTAAGTTGAGGGGAAGACTTCCTGGAAGAAAGAAGACAAGAACCTGTCTGCACATAAGAGGGGGTTGATTTGAAGGAGAGAACATTGTAGAGTGAACCAACCAGATGGTACAGACCAGAGGCTGTGGAATGGAACACCACTGTGAACACGGCTTCCCGGGATTAGTTTGAGGGCTTCTGGGATTTGGTTGCTGTAGACATGAAGGAAGCATGGTATCCTGGTTTGGGGAAGTTATAGAGTAGAAAAAAGTATTAGCGCTGTCAGGACTCTGTTAAGTTGGCCTGCTTCTAACAGGACTCCGAGTATACTTCCTCCTCATAGAAGACTCAAAAAGGGCCTCACCTTCACTTTCCTCCCCACCTTGTAGAATTGCAGAGCATGAGGGTCTCTGCAGAAATGAACGATTGCAGAAAATAAATGTTATCTATCCCACTTACTTTTCCTGTTGCTGTGATAAAATACCATGACAAAAGCAAGGTAAAGAAGAAAGGGTTTATTTTGGCTCATGGATATGGTCCACCACAGAGAGCAAGTTGCATTGGCAGAAGCGTGAGGTAGCTGGACACATTTCGTTCATAGTCAAGAAGCAGGGAGTGATGAATGCTCTTGCTCAGCTAGTTTCTTTCCTTTTGTGCAGTGCAGGATCCCATCCCGGGGATGGATGCCACCCTTTTTTAGGATGAATCTTTCCACCTCAGTCAACCTAATCTAGATAATCTAGATAATTCCCACATGCATGCCCAGAGAGGCTCAGTTCACAAATGATTCTAGATCCCATTGACAATCCATCAATACTGTCCCAGGGCAATATAGGAATATTTTGGGCTGCAAGTAACTAAACAGCAAACTAAATTTGGCTCAGGTAATGAGAACTCTGAGTAAGAAGTTAGATTGCATGGTTGGCTAATTCAACTTCCTAGACAAGTTGTTAAAAAATGAAAGCTCTCTCCACCCTTCCCTTTGTTACTCAAAATATTGGCATTTAATCTTCAACTTGTTTCCTCATGGTGACAAAATGCTCAACACAGCACCAGGTACATATCTTCACCCAGTCACATCTAAAGCAGAGCATAAATGAATTTCTTGGTACACACTCTTTTCTATCAGAGAGGAGGGTTATTTTTCCAGGAGCCTCCTCCTCAGGTTCCACAAGATTATATGACCTTGATTTAGCCACAAGGGAGACGGGGATAGTGAAAGCTGGTAGTTTCAGCTTTTTAGGTAGGTGAAATATAACAAGAGACAACCAACACCATTATCCACAACTGTTCTTTAAAGATCAACGAAAGCTTTCCAGAGTTATTGGAAAAACCTAGCACACTTTTTTTTTGAAGTTACTATTGGTTTGAGAGAGTCTCGAGCAGCACAGGCTGGCCTTGAGCACACTACCTAGTCAAGCCTGGCTTTCAGCTGTCTGATCCTCTTGCATCTGACTCTCTAGTGGTGTGATCACAGGCATGCACCATCATGCCCAGCTCAGTGCAGAGCCCAGCAAAGGGAGCATTCAGGGTGTGAATTTGTGCTCTGCTGCTCATCCTTTATGAGTTCTCTGATGAGCCTTGCCCTCATTCTCCTTCCCCAGGAAATGAAGACCTTGAGACTTCCCTTCAGAGTCCCAGCATCTGTTGTGGAAACAAAGTTCTAGAGCTGCATGCCTGTTGGGGCTTTGTGTTCGCTCTCTGGATCCCAGCCGACAACTCTTGCATCTTCTGTTGCCATTTCTCTTGCATTCCCTTGTCTACCATTTTCTTTCTAATTCTGTTCTAGGCTGACAAATAGGATAACCGTGTGCATTTGATATCCATGCTGAACATGAGTAGAGAGCTCTGACTGAGAAGCTTGGGAAGTACTGTTTATATTAGTGTGGTGACCACCTCAAGGCTTTTTTTTTTTTTTTTAAATAAGGGAGATAACCAATGGGCTGATTGCTAATTTTGAAAAAAATATACTTATAGGAAGTTACCCAAACAGTGGTGTGTGTGTGTGTGTGTGTGTGTGTGTGTGTGTGTGTGTGTGTGTGTGTTTGAATGTGCATACATTCCTATATACACAAATCATTAGGATCCAACAATTGTAACTTTTTACTGCATCTTGTTTTCTTTCTGTGCACATAAACACACCTGCTCATACACACCTGCTAGTGTTACTACGGGTTGTGTATCCCTCATCTGGAATGCTTGAGACCAGGGGTCATTTGGATTTCAGATTTGGAAGATTTTGCTACATTTGCATCTATATAATGTGATAGCTTTTGGAAGGGAACCAAATTAAATGCAAAATCCAAATATGTTTCATGTATACGTTATACACATAGCCTGAAGGCAACTTTGTTATTTTTGTGTGCTTTTGGTTTGTTTTGTTTGACACAAGCTTTCCATGTATCCCAGGATGGCTTTGACCTCACTATTTAGCTGAGGATGACCTTGAATTTCTGATCCTTCTGCCTCCATTTCCTGAATGCTGGGATTCTAGGCATCTGCTACCACACTCAGATTCTTCCATGCTGGGGATAGAACTCAAGGGTTTGTGCATACCAGGCAAGCATTGTGTCAGCTGAGCTACCTACCCAACCCTGCATGTGTATTGTGACTATTATCTGTCATAGGGGACCAGGCTTAGGCTTTTCCCCTTGTGGGATTGCTTTTCAGATTTTGGATGTTTGTGCTACATTCCAATTCTTCAGGTGTGGTTGAACCTTAGATGCTCTCCTAAACTGCAGCCAGCGTGACATTTGAATTCTAAGTGCTTTGCCTCTGACCTCTTAGGAGCATGCACATTTTCCTGTGTAGCCACAGTACAAAGACCAAATGCACCAAATCTGACATTGATTTAACACTGTTACCTACTCTACAGACCTCATCCGAATGTTACCACTTGCCCCAATCATCCACT
Organism: Nannospalax galili; assembly: GCF_000622305.1. Classification (NCBI taxonomy): domain Eukaryota; kingdom Metazoa; phylum Chordata; class Mammalia; order Rodentia; family Spalacidae; genus Nannospalax; species Nannospalax galili. The sequence continues at coordinate 751,276 of NW_008330152.1, read as the reverse complement.
TTAAAATATCATTAGTCTTTTGATGCGGGCTCCAAACCAGGATCTTGCATTGAATTTAATCAGAGACCTTTCAAGGCCACTATCGAGTTGGGGGTCTGTGTTCTGAGAACCGAGGGTGCCAGAAAAGTCACCTCTGGGTAATTAGTCCCTCTTCGAGTTGACAGCCACAGAAGACTTTCAACTTTTCAAAAACTTTTGTGCCTGCTTTCATCTCCCTTGATCCTTACATCAGCCCTAGAAAGGAAGTAGGGCACAGGTCAGCGTCTCCATTTTATGGATGAGGAAACAGAGATGCTCTGGTCACACGGCAGGTTCAAGCTGGGAGATCTATGTCATAGCTCCAGGCTTTGCCTAAATCCCCGGTCCTTTCCTGCAGTCCCCAGCACATGAACGGAGGGCAGCCAAGGACTCAGCCTGGCCTCCTGCCTGCTGCCGAGGACACCACCTGTCTCCCACTCAGCAGTTGTCCCTCTGGCACCAGGGATGAGGCAAGCAGGTGTCTAGAAGGAAGCAAAGGTCACATGACAGACTCATTTGTGGAAACATCCTTTCTACCCCAGTAGTGTTCCTTCTTAGGCTTATTTATCAGTCTTTGCTGTGGCTTCCCCAAGAGAGCCCTTTGACCCTTACCACCTTGGTATGCCTCTAGGCTTCCAGACCTTCTGCTCCTTTGTGCAAGGGCTTTTTTCTGTGCCTGAGAAATAGCACCTCTCCATCCCGGGCACCCTTCCTTCCTAGGCATCCTTCCCTGGGAGAAAGCCCCCACCCACATACTGGTGCATAAGTATCATGGTTCTCTCTTCTCTCAGGTGGGTTAACAGTGACACAGTTATTCAAAGTATGGCTTTGTATGAGTGTCAGACTGGGAATTGTTTCGTGTGTGTCTCTGTATGTGTACACTTGTGTACTTGTGCACGCCCACATATATGAGTATGGAGGGCAGAGTGTCCTCCTCAATATCTTCCCATCTTATTTTTAGAGGCAGAGTCTCTCACTGAACCTGGAGCTCATCAATTTGTCTATACTGGTTGGCTAGTAAGTCTCAGAGATCTGCTTGCCTCTGCTCCCCAGCCTTGGGGTTGCAGGCATGTGACACCACACCTGACTTTTACCTTGGTGTTAGGGATGGAACGCAGGTCTTCATACTTGTATGACAAACACTTTACCAATTAAGCTGTCTTTCCAGAACTTCTTGCTTCTTATTGGTTTACAATGAATACAGAAATTGAAAGTAAGTACTTGGAATTTCTATAGCGATTTTATAGGGTGGTTATTTTTCTTTTAAACACAAAAATAAAGAATTGGGAAGCATGTTTTTAAAATTTTTTGTGGTAATTCACATTTATTGTATATTCAAAAATATCAGGAGGGTGAAAAAGATTTTGGTCCAAGATAACTTGGAAGTTCAAAAGAAAAATGCTAATTCTTCACCAATGATAGCTTGAGAACTATTCTCTGCTGTTTTCCACAAGCTCTATTGCTCTCTGCTGCTCCTTAATGGATGCTTTGCTGTTGCTACACTCTGCTTGTGTCCCCCAAGGCCTCCTGCATTGAAAAATTAATTCCCAGATTTTTATGTTAAAGTATTTGGAGGTGGGGCCCTTCAGAGGTAATGAGCATTGGGTGAGGTCATGAAGGTGAGGCCCTTATGATGTGATTCGCAGCTTTATAAGAAAAGGAAGAGAAACCAGAGTTAGTAGCCTTCCTGTGTCTCACCATGTGATCCTCTACCAATTATAATGCAAAAGGAAGGTCCCTACCAGATGCTCAGCAGATTCTGGTGGCATGCTCTTGGGCTTCCCAGATTCTAGTAGTATGAGCTCCGTAAACCTCCATTCCTTTGAAATGATCTGTTCTCAGGTGTTTTGTTATAGCAACAAAAGCTATGGTAGTTGCTTCTCTTTGTTTCCCTGCTTTTCCTGGGATATCCTCTAAATATACTCTTCACACTGAAATTCTTATTTCAGACTCTGCCTCTGGGGAGAACCCCACCTGATACAAAGACATACGTTGCTTTCCAGTTGATTCCAGGACCCTGTTACACACTGTGCTTCTTCAGGGTTTATGCTTATGAAATGACATGCTTAGGGGCTAGGCTTGCACCTCATTTGACAGAGTGCTTGTCAACCCCCAGTACCACATAAATCCCAGCACTGGAAAGGGTGAGATAGGAGGATCAGAAGTTTAAGGTCATCATTGGCTACAATCGCCAGGTCAGATTGGACAAGGGGCCCTGCCTTAAACAAAGCAAGACTCAAACACACACACACACACACACACACACACACACACACACACACACACACACCAACCCCAGGGGGGTAGACTCAACTAAAGTTTCTACATGAAAGTACCTTTTTTAAAAAAATACTGCAAGACTTTAAGAGTATTTGGAACATTTGAAAGCATTTTTTAAAATTCCACCCATGTCTTAATTCATTTAAAAAATAATTATGAGCGAGACCTCCTGGGATGTGATCGCCTGTCCCAGTGCATGTGTTAATTTCACAAGAGTGTGGAATTGTCCGCTGCCGCCTTCATTCCCTCTGCTTTGCCCCATAAAAGGCTCAAAGAGTACACATGCTTTGCATCTACCTCCTCACCCCCAGAGGTCTCTGGATCCTGGGAGACAGACAGCAAGACTGTGAAGCAGGATCATATTCATTCTTAGAGTCTTCCAAATACGTGGAGCTGATCACAAATCAAAGTAAAGAGCCATAGTCTTGGCTTTGTTCCCTGTCTGCTGTTTGTATATTTTATATTATGTGTGGGCTGGGGGGCACCCACAGCGGGGCCTGCTAGTTATAACCACAATCAATCAATCCTAACCTAGTTTCAGGACCTGCCAGCCATCGGGACAACTTCCAAAACTATTGGAGTCTTCTTTTCATTATTTAAAGACTGGTGAAAGGATACAAAAATAGTTAATGAAAGGGTCAGGCTGACTAGGTGACAAGGTAGCTTAAGTCTGGAGGCCCAGGCTGCCTTAAAGGCATGAGTGTGTGGAGGCCAGTGGTCAGCCTGGGTTCCTGAGCATGATTTTCCCCCCGTGAGTCTGGCAGCGTGCTGTTGGGCAGCGCATAGATCCAGTCTAAAACAGATGAGGTGCCAAACGAGCCAAGAAGAAGTTTAATCTCAATTTCTCCACCACGCTTGCAACCTCCAGCTTTGCTCCTGTGCTGTGAGGAGGTGGTTCACAACAAAGCCTGGAGTTTCCCAATGGGTTATACTCAGCAAGAGAGTTAGGAAACAGAACCCTAAAGCAAAGACCTACATTGTTACTTCTGTGTCCCAAACCTTTGTGAACAACAAAAGTAGCCCATGCTGCTTTTTCTTTGAGCAAGTAAGGCATGGTCAGGATCATATCAGATGCTTTCAGGCTGGGTACCAGCTGATATCTGGGATGGCCAGGTATACCTGAATTTCAGATAAATAATTTTTAAAGCATAAGTATGTCCCAAATGATACATGGAGATATCTTATTTACCTGAAATTTAGATCTGTCATCTATTTACCTATGCTCTATCTATCTATCATCTATCTATCTATCTATCTATCATCTATCATCTATCAATCATCTATCATCTATTACCTATCATCTACCTATTATCTATTAATCTATCATATATCTATTATCTATCTATCTATCTATCATCTATCTATCAATCATATATCATCTATTACTTACCATCTACCTATTATCTATTAATCTATCATATATCTATTATCTATCTATCTATCTATCATCTATCTATCAATCATCTATCATCTATTAACATCTACCTATTATCTATTAATCTATCATATATCTATTATCTATCTACCTATCATCTTTATCTATCATCTATTATCTATTAATCTACCATCTATTTATTATCTATCTGTATCTATCTCTCTTTTATTCTACCTATCTATCATCTATCTATCATCTTTCATCTATCATCTCCAGTTCTTGGAAACATCCCCCAGGGCCTCATGCATGTTAGGAAGTGCTTTCCCACAGACTGTATCCCCCAACCCTATCTGAAGTTCAGATGTAATTGGTCACCTAGAATTTTTGTCTCTTCACTCTGGCAGCCACATGGAATTGTTGTTTCTATTTTTACACAGCTCCATGTGGTGTGGTTTTCCTGGGATTTTTCTTTGGCAGGCCTGCTTTTGACCTGCCACTTCTATCTATGAGTTTGCCTCCTTAGCAGTCACAGGGCATCCCTAAGGTGATTGCCGATGGTTGCTGGGCACACAGTTTGATAGCTCATCTCTGCTACCTTGTGGCTGGTAAGATCAGACTGGAGTTCCCCATTGCCAAGCTGGACCTGATATTGCATATTCAAATGCCTTCATCCTTTTATCCTACTCCCTCACTCCTTCAGGAGGGGATCACTTGTGTATTAGTTATTTGTCTCATTCGTGGAACAAAATGTCTGACAGAAGCAACTTAAAGGAGAAAGGGCTTATTCTGTCTCACGGTGTGAAGATACAGTCCATCATGAGGGGGAAGGCATGGCCTTAGAAGCTTGGGGTGGGTGGACATATTGTATCCACAGTCAGGAAGCAGAGAGAGATGAGCCTTGGTGTTCAGTTAACTTTCTCCCTTTTATTTGGTCAGGACCCCAGTCTCTCAGTGGTTCAGCCTATATTCAGGGTCGGGGCTTTCCACCTCAAGTAACCCAATCAAGTAACTCCCTCACAGTCACGCCCAGAGATTTGTCTTTACATGATTGTAGATTCTGTCCAGTTGACAGTGAAGATGAACCATTATGATCTGGAAGCACTTCCTGCCCAAATCACTTCCACCAGAATCCTTGGCTCAGGGTCTGCTTCTGGAAAAATGATGAACAAAGAGAATTCAGGCAATCAGGGAAAGTTCCAGAACTGAGGGAAGGGCTAGCCCATGCCCAAGAGCGAGATGGGAAATAAAAGCATCTCACCTATTGTTAGATTTGGCCAGAGATAGAAGTTGATCAGCTAAATGGCTGTATATCAGGAACCTGGGTACTTGCAGCCTGGTCAGAAACCCACTGTGCATAGGGTTCTTCAATCAAGTTCCTGGAGTGGGTGTGGGGCTCTCAGCCAGACACATGCCTTCATTCTCTCTACACACACTTGCTCAATTTTGTCACTAGAAGAGCATGCATGCATGTGTGCCACCAAGCAAGTGCAACTTTCCAGGCATGTGTAAACTACGCAGGATAACCTGGGAGGATGGGTGCATGGATGAAATTGCTCTAAGCTCTTCCAGTCCCTATTCCATGCTTCTCCAAGGTCTCACTGGTCAAAATCAGTCTTTCAACTTGTTGTAAATGCACCCTGCCCTGTAGATTTTGGAACACACCTTTAGATTCTGGACAACTGGGCAGGGGTGTGCAGCATCTTGTATTGTGAAAGGTGAAGGCAAGTCATTGTAGGACTTTCCCTAGCCCCCTCACAAAAGGAATTGCTCATCACTCAAACTGTACCTTATAGTCACCTGAGGGAGCTTAAAACAACTCTGGGTCTTGGGTTTCACCCCTGGACATCAACATTTTTTGTTTATTACTAATTTATGTGTGTGTGTGTGTGTGTGTGTGTATGTGTGCATGCACATTTGGTATGTATGTGTGTAAAGGTATGCTCACCCATGCAGGCATGTGTGGAAGACAGGGTTGATGTTAGGTTGTCTTCCTCTACTGCTTTGCCACCTTATTTTTTGAGACACAGTTTGGCACTGAACCTGGACATCATCATTAAGGCTAGACTGTTTGGCCAGCAAACCCACAGGATCTGCCTGTTTGTGCTCCCCAGCATGGGTCACAGATGTGCATTGCAATGATTGATTCTCATGCTAGCCTGCACTGCAGACACTTGCCCTGATGAGCCATCTCTCTAGCCCTGGAATTAAAAAAAAAACTTTCAAGGTGTTCCCTTTTACAACTGGAGTTGAGATCTATCGGACCAGAAAGTTGTGTGGCTAAATGGAAAGCTGCAGGGCGACTACTATGAGGTGGTGTGACGATGCTAGAGATGGGTGAGACGTTCTGTTAACTGGGTGCCATCATTTCAAAGTCTGTGTGTCTGCACTTGAGAAAGCACTGAAGGCTGGTGGTTCCTGCTGTGCTTCTTCAGCTCAGGTGTGCATCAGGAGCACCTGCAGACTGTGTGCAGCCACAGCTGGCTGGCTGGCCCTGTCTCCAGGGTTTCTAATCCAGCCTGTGTGAGAGAAGCCCAATAATGTGCATTTCTAGCAAATCTCCAGATGAGGCAGCTGCTGTGGATCTGGATGTTGTGAACCACTGAGTACCAACCAGCAGTCCCCTTTTAGTCATAGATTTACAGCTACTTTCAATCAACTATGGTAGAAAACTATTGGATGGAAAATTCTAGAAATAAACAACTTGTGAATTTTACATTTAGTATTGTTATAATTGTTGCAGTTGTTCTATTTTATTATTAGTTATTGTCATTAGTCTATTATTGTGCCTAAGTATAAATTAAGCTGTACTAGGTATGTATGTATACTATTTTATTATTAGTTATTGTCATTAGTCTATTATTGTGCCTAAGTATAAATTAAGCTGTACTAGGTATGTATGTATAAGAAGAATATATATATAGTTCAGTACTATTTACAGTCTCAAAGAATATTTTGGAGCAAATCTGCTATGAATAAGAAGGGGCTATTGTATTGTCAACTATAGTAAGAAATGAACTGACTGAAGAATGAAGCTGACATTCATTCATAAATTCCTCATTGGTTTAGCGCTTAAGAATGTTATTTAAGGACTGTGTAGCAGTTACTTTTTTATGCAACCATGCTGCAAAACAAACAATTGCACAAATCTCCACAACTTACTACTAAAAACATTTTCATAAGCTGCAGATCTAGAGGTTGGCTAAATTCAAGATATGCTAGATTTCAGTCTAGGCTTCAGTTTGGGTTCACGTTTGGCCCCACATGAATTCAACCCAAGACAAATCTAGGATGAAGTAGCCATGGCTGCCCGGGCCATGATCTTTTTTATAATAAAAGATGCAAACTTCAGGATAGTTGGCAGATGCTTAAAACTTTAGCATAACTGACACACTGTACTTTTTACCCAGATTCTATTGGCCAAAGCAACACCAATGGTCAAGTTCCAAGATGTGTGTGGACTTATATTCTGATGACATTTAATGGTGTCAGAAATAAGGCTCCACGTGAAGTTTTGAAGCAACCTAGAGATAGGATACAGGGTCTCATCTCAGCTTCTGAGAAACACAGATGGCCATGAGAGGCAGAGGTGCAAAGATTCAAGAAGGTACTAGAAACGAGATGTAGGACCAACACACAGCCAGAGCAGGTGGTAGCCACAGCCCCACAGCTGGGGTGTCTGCACTCTTATTCTATACAACCAAGGTCCTTGGAGCTGGGCCCAGGCTTCACTTCTTGAAACCAGGACTGCATGGATGAGCAGCTGAGCCGGTCCACAGCCAAGGCACAGAGCAAAGTGAGTCAAGCCCATGCCTGAGCTGGGGTGAATTCATTCCAGAAAGTCCAAAGTATTGAGTCCAAAGCAGAGAAGAACCGAGAACTGGCTTTTTATGCTACTGTGTTCTTGTTGTTTAGTGTTTGTGTATGTGTATGTGTGTACCTGTGTGTGAGGGTGCACCTGACTGTGAAGGTGACTGTGGAGACCAGAGGTGACTGTGGATATCAGAGACACTGGATGTCTTCCTCGATTGCTGCCCACTCAACTTTTTATTTTTCTCTTATGTGTATGAGTATTTTGCCTGCATGTACATATGTGTACCACATGTGTGTCTGGTGCCCGTGGAGGCCAGAAGAGGGCTTTGAATGCCCTGGAACTGAAGTTACAGATGGTCGTGAGCCTTTGTATGGGTGCTGGGAATCCAGGTCCTCTACAAGAGCAGCCAATTTGGCTGGACTGGTTGGCTAGTAGCCAGTGTTGGGATTACAGGCATGTGCTGCTACACTAGACCTTTTAAGTGGGTATTGGGGATCTGAACTCAGAGCCTCATTTTTGTGCAGCAAGCACTTTACCAAGTAAGTCATCTCCCCATTTCCAAGACCTTGTGTTCTAGTTTGCTTTCAATTGCTGTGACGAAACATTCTGACCAATACCAACTTGGGGAGGAAAGGTTTTATTTGGCTTACATCTCCTGGGTCACAGTTCATCAGGGATCCCAAGGTCGGAACTCAGGGCAGGAAACTGGAGGCAGGAGCTGAAGCATAGACCATGGAGGAATGCTGCTTACTGGCTTGCTCCCCTTGCCCGTGCTCAACCTGCTTTCTTATACAATACAGGACAACCTGGCCAGGGGTGGTACCACTCAAAGTGGGCTGCCCCTCACCACATCACTCAACAGTCAAGAAAATGCCCCACAGACATGGCCATAGCCTAGTCCAATGGAGGAAATTCCTCAGTTGAGGCTCCTTCTACCCAGGTGTGTCAAGTTGACAACGAACGCTATCCAGCACACCTGGCTTTTTAATCGGAGGTCTAGAACAAAACCCAAGAAATGTGAATGAGTTGTTAGAGATTTGTGGAGACAAGGAGCTTGTGGGCAAGGACTGTTCAGCGAGTTCCTTCTCCATTGTACTTTAGGCAGCAGACACCTTTAAAAAGCCATCAGGCTGGAGGACAGGAGAAAGGAAGTGAATCTAGGCAGGCTTCTCAGAGGAGAGGGTATCCAATGGGCATAGCAGGTTGAGTAGGGGTTTGTTAGCAGGTAGAGGCTAGATAGGAAGAAAAGCACCGTTTAGTCAACAAGCTGGGTGCAGTGGCACAGGCCTTTACTCTCAGCCCTCGGGAGGCAGAGGCAGGCAGATATCTGTGAAATCGAGGCCAGCCTGGTCTACATAGCGAGTTTCAGGCCAGCCAGGGTTACAGGGAGACTCCATCTCAAAAAGCCAAATCAAAACAAAAAAGGGTTTGATGACAATTCTAGGAGCTTCCAGGGTCCTCACTTTTTCCTATGATCATAGTAAGTTCCTATAGTTCTTATCTTTTCCCCAGGCCCTCTTTTAAAGCTCTTTCCTCCACTTGCTGGCGTTCTGACTGGTCCTCTAGGCTGCCTTGCTGCCCACAGCTGTCTTTGGATTTCCAGGTCACTGAAGTTTCATTACCTCTGAGGTAAAGGACCTTTTCTCCCTCAAGTAATTTCCACTGAAATTATGTGCTTTGATCTTCAATTGATTGAAAAAAAAAAACTATGAGACTCCCAAACAGTCTAACCTAGTGAGCTTTCTGGGGACTGGTGCCCAGAACCACTATCCCTAGTGCTGGGTTCAAACATGCCATCTTGCAGCACCCTAACTCTTCAACGGCTCTCCCTTATCCTATGCTGCTAAGCCATGTTTACTAGAAGTTCTTGCTGGGAAAGTCCTCAGTCCCGTAATGACAGGCGTTTAGGGTCGGGGGGGAAAGGCCAGCTCAAAGGCCAAGGAGAAACGTGGCTACTGTGCCAGCAGAGCATGCTAAGTTAGATTGGGCCCTGCAGGCAGTGCGGTGAGAAGGAAGCAGTGCTGACCATTAAGAAAGGGAAATAACAGCTCTTAAACTTTCTCAGGTTTCCCTGGAACGTTCTATTGAAGATTCAGGAACCTGGAGAGAGCCCATCAGGACTTTGATGGAAATCTGAGAAGATTTAAGGACAACCTTCATTTTTTATTCCTACGTAGGGGTTACAAAGTATACTTCCTAAAAGGCAGGGCAGGGGTGTAAAGTGCTGAACAGACTGGCTTAAAAAATTGCGGAGTGTTGGGGAGATAGTTTAGTCAATAAAGTCAGTAAAGCATGAGGAACTTTGTTCTAGCCCCAGAACCTATGTACAAAGCTGGGCATGGTGGTGTGCACCTGTAATCCCAGAGCTGGGGAAATGGAGAGAGAAGAATCCCTGGGTCTTGCTAGCCTGCCAGTCTAGCCCAACTGATAAGCCCCAGATGAGAAAGGGTGAGGTGGAGGGGGTAGGGGGG
>NW_008330152.1:707968-737968 GCF_000622305.1 Nannospalax galili | reverse complement strand
CACTCTAATGCTGAGTCAGAATCTAGCTCCCTGGCATTTCACCCCTTAATCCAGGCTTATCTGCTGGGGCCGGAAGTACAGGTATAATTCATCAGCTGCCAGAGCTGGAGGCCACTGAGGCCAGCCCCTCATCTGAAGTTCCTGATGCCACTTCTACATGTGCCAGCCTCGGCCAGAACTGTGTACAGTTTGTATTCATCCGCCTCCTCTTGGATTTTAATAGGAGTTTGGTTCATTTCCTTGTCAGCTTTAGGTACCCGTGTTGAAAAATCATGCTGGCCTTCTCAATCCAGAAAGGAAGGGTGACAAAGCTACTCTGTCGGCCTGTGACAGGTGGGAGACTGGTGAGCACACTTGACTGCAAAGGGCCAGAGACATAGTCCATGTTTGAGACAGATGAGGTGAGGGTGGTAGGCCTTGTCACCCCTCCCCCAACTCTAGATCTGCATGTGACCCATGGCTTCAAACAGCTGCTCTTCCTCTGTCTCTTCCCCACCCCAATATGAACACACACCCATCACAGTATTTATAGAACTAGTAAATAAAGAATAAAATAGCAAGCGAACGTAGGTTTTGATTGCCTATGTGTTGGTAGAAGCCAGCTGGAATAATTTGGTTCATGCATGGAAAAGCTTCTCAGAAGCAGAGCCTTTTTTTAGTGCGCCCAAACTGAATCCCTCCAGCCGCAGTTAGAAATTTCTGCTCCTCTCATCTGGCTCCAAGACTAAGAATTAAAATCTAAAACGAGATTCCAAGAGAACTAATTATTTGATCCCTCGAAATACGCGAACTAGCCGTTTTCCAATCTCGCAGACAAAGCTGCTGAATGAAGGGAGAGATAATGTCCCCTTTGGCACTTGGCCTCTTTCAGGGAGGGAGGCACATCCTCACCCAGTTGGAGGGAATGAAGGCAGCCTCATCTGTCAGACCTCTGGATGTAGCCCCGGGGCACAGAGAGCCTGTGTGTTTAGGCAAAATTAGGCACCCTGTGAATTTGATTTCTGGACCCACTATCAAGGGGCTGTGACTAATATTATATTCTATGAGTGGTTTTTTTTTTCTTTTCCAAGGAATAGAAAAATCTATCCTTCCTAGTCCCCACTGCCTGCTCCCTCTAGGAAGGGAATTCCCTTCCCAAGTTGCCAGCTTGATTTGCAGACAATATCGTGTACTTGTCACCTTCACAGGAGCTGCTGTGTGAAGCCAGTTTGAAGAAGGTATCATGCTTATTGATGTCTGACCGCCCAGAGCTGCTTTTCTGATGCCCTCTCAGCTACACACAGACAGCCACACACAGACAGCCACACACAGACATACAGACACACATAGACAGCAGAGGGAGGAAGGGAGGGAGGGAGGGAGAGGGAGAGGGGGAGAGAGAGAGAGAGAGAGAGAGAGAGAGAGAGCCCCCAATATGGCAACATCAAGAGATGTTTTAAAATCCTTTTTGTTTTAGTGACTGTGTGGGCTGATGGAAAGATGGAGCAAAAGCTACAACAATTAAGATCTCTGCTTTGGGGAGCTGATCCCAGGAGGCAAGCTTCCAGAAATTATTCCTTCACTGCTCTTGACAGTTTTTCTTTCACTTTGATACATGATCTACAGTGAAGCATATGATGGAATTTCTGAGATTTACTTTTTAAAATATGAATTCTGAAGATAAAGGGATTCCCAGCCACTCACTTTTTAGTGCAAATTATTCCAACACAATTCCTTATTGCAGAACATCTTTTTGCATCCAGCTCCATTGAATGTGAGAGGATTCCAGCAATAGTCCACTTTGGGGACTGAGGACATGAATGTGAGTATATTGAGAGGAAGACGAGAGCTGGAAAATAGATAAGTGAATGCCCCGAGGCAAAGTCCTGTTCTATCACATTGGATAGATTCCCTTCTTTCAGTTTCCAACATTTCTCAGCATCCAGATGGATCTGGTAGAGTCTGGTGATTTGTCTACAGAGACTGACCACCATTTTAAATATCACCTTCATAGGGGAAACATTTGTTCCTAGTTCTGAAAAACCCGTCAATTTTTTTTTTTTTTTCAGTTAGTAAGTTAAGCTGTGAAAAGGACGAGACTGACATTCAGAAAGGTTTTGGCATCAAGTATTCTTCCAAATGGAGGATGAGTGGGGACACAGATCCAGAAAGTGTTCTCAGTAAAATAAATCTTCGAGTACTAGACTATGGGGTCACGGACAGTCAAGTGTTTTGCTACTGAGGTTCCTCCAAACTCCCAGCCATTCCTTATTTTTGCTTCTACTCTGCAAGAGGTCCCTGGGCTGTGACTCCAAACCATGTCTGCTGCCAAGGCCATCCTCTGCAATGTTTGTTCTCCCCCCGGGAAACTTCTGCAGAAGTCTCATTATCCATGTTCCAATGATTGCCAAGACAACAGCGAAGGAAGTGGTGCTGAGTGAACAGTCTGAGTTCTGTGTCTCTGATGGTGTCACAACTGTGGCGACAGAGGCCAGGTTAAGAAAGAAAGAAGACCTCAGGCCATCCACTCCTTTGAGCCCTGGTTGTCCTGTAGAAGTGGTGATGGCCACACATGAGTTTTAAGCACACTGAATGCACTGGAGGGATAGCTCAGTTGGTAAAGTGCTTGCTGTGCAAGCATGAGTTAAATTCTCAGAACCCACAGAATAAAGCATGTGCTTGTAATCCTAGTGCTGGGGGAGGGACAGAGATCTCTGTGGCTCACATCCCAGCCAGCCTAACCTACTTAGCTCCAGGCCTGTGAGCGACTCTTCTTTTTCTTCTTTTCCTCTCTCCCTCCCTCCCTCCCTCCCTCCCCATCTCAAAAAAGTGGGTAGTGACTGAGGAATGACACCTGATGCTCTCCTCTGGCCTCCACCTGCGTGCACCACCCCCACATGAACATGAATGCATATACATACACACACGAGAATAGAGCAGGTGTTGGTACCCTGGAGCCAGTGAACACCTGCAACCGTATGCTAAATTCCACATGTGCATGCTTGCATGCTTGCTTAGAGGGCACTCTTAGTTCTATCAGGTGTCAAAGTGATCCTGATACTTACTTTACAATGAAACACAACAGTGCAGATAACAATTTGGTCAGCCAAGTAAACGATTTCTTTTTTTAATATTTTATTTATTATTTTTATTTTTTTATGTGTATGAGTGTATTGCCTGCATGTATGTGGGTGCACCAGTGTCATGCAATGCTGCAGGGGTCACAAGAGGGCTTTGGATTCCCCTGGGCCTGGATTTAAGGATGGTTCGTAGCCACCATGTGGGTGCTGGGAATCGAACCCGGGTCCTCTGCGAGAGCAGTCAGCGCTCTTAACTGCTGAGCCATCTCGCCAGCCCTGGTAAACGATTTCTTATAAGAGAAGATACTCAACTAAGATTGAATATTTGATACTTTCCTTATTTCAGCTTCAGGGAAGAGAGGTTTCTTTCAGGTTACTCCCTGTTGGAGGATGCAGCCCACCTTGGTGGGGAAGGCCCAGTGGCTGTGGTGGCACGAACCTGTGGCAGAACTTGTTCATATCTTTTGGGATCAGGAAGCAGAGAGCCACGGCCAGCAGATGTAACCTTCAGGGCCCACTCCCTGTAACTTACTTGTGCTAGGTAGTCCCCACAGCCCAGAAGGTTCCAGAGTCTTCTAAAACAGGGCCACCAGCTGGGGACCAGGTGTCCAAACACAGGTGCCTATAGGGGACATTTCACACAAACTATAGCAGGTGGTATGTAGTATAATAGTTGCATCAGTCCAAACAGGTAAGACTTTGCTGGGGAGCAAATGAAAGAAATAGGAAAGAAAGTGAGCATGGGGTGGGAGGAATCCGTTCCCTGCAGCCCGCAGAATCCAGGCTGAGAAAACTTTTGCCTCCACGTAACCTCTCCCAACCAGGGAGAAACAGTGTGTCTGGCTGTTAGTCCCTACCTAGGAGCGCTCATGTTTCACTGTCCCAAACAAGTAACAGGGCCACCAATGACAAAACAGGAGGGGACGCCCCATCCCGGAGTATGGCAGAAAAGGAGGATGGGAATATTTGTGAAAGGCTCTAATGACTGTATCTGTGATATAAAAATTTTGGAAAGAAAACCATAAAGTGTTCATCTCAGTCACTTTAAAAATTAAGACCAAGGAACATAAAACTGTATTCAACAAATATAGCAGATAATCAAAAGAATTTCATTTCCAGGCTACGGCCAATTAAGATGAGAAAAGTTGGAGGAGAGAGAGAGGGAGAGAGGGAGAGAGAACCAGAAAGCAAATGAAAGGGGGTTTTGTGGGGCAGGCCAAGGCCACAAGTCCCAGCAGCAGTCAGTCTTTCCTGTCAGCTGAACCCTGAAGCTCATGGTATCCCCAAGCTGCTGCTGCAGCAGGGCAGCTCCTCAGGAGTGGGCAGGGCTCCCAGCTTCTCAGCACCTCATCTTTTTAGGTGTTGTTTTAGTAAACAGTAGGGCTCTAGCACTCTACTCAGGGCTCCTTACGAGGCCACCCTTCTCCTACGCGCTTCTTGGGGACCACTTACTTGAGCTGAAAAGAGGGAGGCTGAAAGTCAGGTATGTCTTGTACCACCCTGTCTGGCCAGGTCCTCTCTCTGCCAGACACTAGAGCTCCATTCATGGGTGAAGGCCACCTGCACACAGGCTTCAGATAGAATGAGGAGCTTCAAAAGCAGCAAAGGAGATCGCATTCCCTAATGTTAGGACTAGATTCAGTAAACGCCTTGAAACGATGCCATAAATATGCTAAGCACATATTTTATAATAGAAAAGACTCACCCTGCCTCCCTGTATGTCTGCATGTTTTAAAAGCATAAACTAGCCCCAAGGGCTATGTGCCTTCCTCTGCCCTTACTCCTTTCCCTGGGCTCTGGAGCTAAAGCTGTCCTTAGTTCTGAGAAAGCCATGTTTACTTGGCTGCCATCCCAGGGCCACTTGTGAGCCCATTTAGTGCTCACCATGGAGAGGTGGGGCCAGTGGGCTGATTTCTCCCCCACATTCCTGCAGGAGGCCTGTGTCTGGTAAGCCAGGCCGGGAGAGAGCGAGGGACTAAAGGGAGACTCTTGGAAGTGCTATAGGGCTGGATTGTCTTATATTTGCTTCAGTTTCGGTTCCTTCTGCTGTGCCATCACCCTCAGTAAAGGTGGTGTGAAGTTCATCATTCAGAACTCACATTCCTATATCAATCAGTTCTTGACCATTGTTCTAGTTTGTTTTTCCATTGCTGTGACAAAACACTCTGACCACTACCAACTTGAGGAGGAAAGGCTTTATGGTTTGTCTTACATCTCCCAGGTCACAGTTCATTAGGTGAGCCACAGTAGGAACCTGGAGGCAGGAGCTGAAGCATAGGCCATGGAGGAACGCTGCTTACTGGCTTGCTCTCCTGACCCCTGATCAACCTGCTTTCTTATACAACTTACACCCAGCTGCCCAGGGGTGGCACCACCCACAGTGGGCTGGGCCTTCCCACACCACTCAACAATCAAGAAAATACCCCACAGACGTGGCTACAGGCCAGTCCAATGGAGGCAGTTGCCCCAGTTGAGGCTCCCTCAACCCAGGTGTGTCAAGTTGACACTAAAGCTATCCAGCACAACCATCCTCAAAACACCCCAAGAGCTAGTGGATGAACCCAACCATGGTTATTTCTTATTATGATGGACAGACGGTTTGCTCTGGGCTCAGCTCCACAGGTCTCCCCCAATCTTGCATGCATACCTGCCCACAACTGGTGATGACCAGGGCTGGCTGTGGCTTCTCTTCCTGTGATGTGATGGTTAAGGTTAATGTTGGCCATCTCGTCTAGATTGAGGATACTAGGAAATTGGTACAGCACACTTGTGGGTGTGTCTGTAGGGGTTGTTTCCAGAGACAAATGGTATGGGGTCAGCAAACTGAACATAGAAACCTCACCGTAGGCCTGAGAGGCACTGTCCAATAGCTGTGGGCCTAGGTGAAATAAAAATCAGAAGAAAGGAGAAAGTGCCCTATGTTTGAGCTCCATTCTTTCCAAGCATACTTGACTTGGCAGCTGCCGTGACTGCCACAGGTGGGCTTCCTTAGCCTTTCAACTGGCAATTGAGGGTCCATAGTAGTTAGACTTCCAGGCCTTTTGGCCATTGGAACAGTATCCAACCTCTTGAAGATGTGTCCAAACATTTGACTTTGTGATACACCATTACAATCTACAAATTTTGCACTTAAGGACTGCACACTGAGGTACAAAAATATTTGCAGAGAGGTTGGAGAGATGTATAGCTCAGCAGTTAAGAGGTTACGAGCAATGAATGCTCTTGCAAAGTACCTGGGTTCCATTTCCAGCTCCCATGTGGCAGTTCACAGCTACCCATAACTCTAGTTCCAGGGGATCCAATGCCGTTTTTTGGGCACTGCACACACGTGGTGCACTTAAATCCATATAGGCAAAACACTCATGCACATAAATACATAAATTAATTAATTAAAAATAATTGCAGATCAAAATCTCACCATGTTTTAATTAAGTTTATGATTTTGTGTTGGCCACATTCATAGTTATCCTTGGCCACATGCAGCCTACTGGCCCCAGGACCAACAAGTATATAAACCAATCTAATGAATTATACTGCGTAATTTGCTTTTATTCCTTTAGAGGATTTATGATCCCACAGTCTCCAATAGGCTAGCCTGGACTTGTCCACAGAGTCATCTTAGGGCTCTAAGCAAAACAAAGTCACACTGTAAGGGTGAGGATATGGTGATAGTCTGTGACCACTTGCATTTGACCACTCTTGAAGCCCACCTTTCCAGGCCTCTTTTCTGTGCATGATTTCCTTGACACATCCCTCTGTACACCACCATACAGGGCACATAGCCATTAGGAGACCAATATGTGCCACCCTGTGAGAGATTTAGGTACCATTGCCCACTGGCAAAGGGAAACTCCCTGGGTTAGAGTTGGCTATATATGACAGAAAAAAAAAAACCTATCCAAAATTATTGAATTTAAATAAGACAGAAAGTTCTTACTTTCAGGCTAACTAGGTAGTCTAAGAGCTTTGATGAAATCATCAAGGACCAAGGCACCCTCCACCTCTTCAATTTACTACCACCAAACAACTCCTTTGTCTCATAACCAAGAAGGCTGCTACAGTGCCAGCCATCATGTCTACAGTTAGTAGTACGGGGAAAGGAGGATGGAAATTCCTAAAGGAGACCTTCCAGTGCTGTCAAATTGATTCTGATTTAAGAATGGCTGATTTCTCAGTCAGACTTCTGAGTATAGGACATGCCTCCTGCAACCAGGCAGGAGGAGAAGAGAGAAGCAAGAATGGGGGGCTCAGAAAAAGCTAGGCACATGAATGCTTCCCAGAAATCTTCAATGGCTGAGGAAGGGGAGCAGAATGGATTGTGTGCATCTAGGGAGGGAGTTGGGTTGTTTTGTTTTTTTTGTTTTTTTTTTGTTTTTGCCAAATGGGTCTTTTTCTTCCTCAAACAGCTATGTGACTGGAAAATCTTTGCATAAGTCAAAGTTGCTTAATCCTCACACCTGTGGGTGAATTCCAGTCAGTAGCTGTTCTGGTGAAGGTGCAGCCTCCTGCAGGCCCCAAGCAGCTGCCGTTCCGGTAGGACTTTAATAATAGCCTTTTGGGCAATGGTCTGAGGATTGGTCCACTGATTCAGTCCTGGTGTTGAGATTCGTTTCAATTTCTTTCCGTTTGTTTTTCTTTTTTTTTTTTTTTTTTAATTATTTTGAGACAGGGTTTCCCTGTAGCCCCAGCTGGCCTAGAACTCCCTAGGTAGGCCAGGCTGGCCTTGGTCTCACAGAGATCCACCCACCACTGCCTCGAGTGCTGAGATTAAAGGTGTGCACCACCTCACCCAGCTTCTTTCCGGTTTTGAGATATGACAGCTGCATAGTAAAAGGTCATGAAACATAAACGTACATCCTGTGCAGCCTCTACTCCCCCCGACACACACACTCAAGGTTTCCTTATGCCTTTCTCCTGTCAATACCCACCCCAGAAGTAATCGTGACTTAAATCTCTGTTATCATCCAGGGAATGGACTCTTCTTTATTCCCATCCTGCTGCTGTCACCCAAATTCTCCAGGATAAAACCTGCACTCTTTGCCTCTGCTCACAGCGGACTCTACTGAAACCAGTGACGACAAGAACAGAAAAGAGACAAAGGACTTGTGCCTACAGCACCGCAACTGTGCCAGATGAAGGGGTAACAAGCTATCAGACTTCCCGCTGAAATTGAGTTCCACCATACTGACTCCTGACTTCTGGTTCACATGCCCCCTGTCATGTGCATGGCTGAAACTTGCTGACATCCAGGATACAGATTAGCATTAAGCAGACATCCTCTGCTGTGAGTTTTCTCTTCTTCTAAAGCAGCCTTTCCTTTCCAGTCTTGTTCCCTCCCTCAACACCTCTCTACATTCGCAAAAGAGTATGGTCTTTCCTGTTTGACCTCTCCTCCCTTACCACAGTCCTGCCCACTCAACTTTTCCCTCCTGGCACTTGGCCAAAGAAAACTAATGGTTTATATGACAATTTCTCGTGTTCTCTGTGGTTACCATGACTGATGGGTGCAAAGTGTAAGGAGATGCAGTTCTAGTGATTTTAGGGCGTCATGGCTCAAAGTGCAGTCCCCAAGCAAGAGACAGTCACCTCCCCTGGGAGTGTGTTAGAAGGGCAGATTCTCAGGTTCCATCTGCATAAGCCCATTTTTGGCGCTATAATGAAGTAGCTGAGGCAGACTAACTTTATAAACCAAATAATTTTGCCGGGAGGGGTGGTACACACCTGTAATCCCAGCACTTGGGAGGCAGAGGCAGGCGGATCTCTGTGAGGTCGAGGCCAGCCTGGTCTACATAGCGAGTTCCAGTTTAGCTGGGTGTCCTAGTTTGTTTCTTCATTGCTATGACAAAATACTTTGGGAGAGAGAAAGAAGGAAAGGAAGGAAGGAAGGAAGGAAGGAAGGAAGGAAGGAAGGAAGGAAGGAAGGAAGGAAGGAAGGAAGGAAGATAATTTTGTTTGGCTCACAGTTTTGGAGGTTTAAGAGCATGGCACTGGTAGCTGAGCTCTGGTGAAGGCCTTCTTCAAGGCATCTCATCGTGTGAGTATATATGTAAGGATGAGATCTTATGACTGAGCAGGAAGCCAGGGAAGTACTGGGGTCCCACAATCTCTTCTAGGACAACCCTCAATGACTCAAGTATTTCCCACTAATTTCTACCTCTTAAAGGTTCACCCTGATGACCAAACTTGTGACAACATGAACCTTCGGTGGGAGGGGAACACACGCAAACTATGTCCAAACAGTAGCATGGCCCATACTGCTGAATAGAAATCTGTATTTGCAGCAGCCCTCTAGGGGTGTGACGGTACATAATGTGTAGGCGGTGCCTGAGTACTGCTCTGGAGAGGGAGAAGCAGGAGCTTCTAGAAGCAGCTGGGTTCAGGTAGTCTGTTCACTGTGCTGTGGTGAAACTGAAGAGCTCTCAGTGTATGAAGGCCAATGGCTGTGGCTCCTTGGCTGTCATTGTCTATCTGCGCTGTCACAGACTCTCTTCCCTTACCAGCGGTCCACAGTCCACAGTGGGATCTCTAAGGTTCATGGAAATTCAATACAAATGGAATTGGCAGCAAAACCCGGTCTGACGAGACTTTTTAGCCTCCTTATCTCACTCGTATGATGAGTGTCTCAGCATTAAAATATCAATGTCTGTGATTACTCACTGTGTCACTGTGAGTAGCTTCATGACATAGGTTTCCTTCAAGACATGTGTGTGTGTGTGTGTGTGTGTACCAGAAGTTGATGTCTGGTGTCTGGTGTCTTCCTTAATCCCTCTCCATATATATATATTTAATTTTGAGACACTGTCTTCCTGTAGCCCCAGCTGATCTGGAACTCACTATGTAGACCAGGCTGGCCTCAGTATCACAGATATTCACCTGCTGGGATTAATTCCCAAGTGCTGGTATTAAAGGCATGTACCACCACACCCAGCTTCCTCTCCATATATATTTATTATATTTTATTTATTCATCTGTGTGTGTGGTACATGCATGTGAAGTTCAGAGGACAACTTGTTGGGAATTGATTCTTTCCTTCTACCATGTGGGTCCCAGGATGGAACTCAGTTTGTCAAGCTTGGTAGCAGTACCTTTACTCACTGAGCTATTTCACTGGTCCCTCCACTTTATCTTTTGAGACAAGATCTATCACTGAACCTGGCACTTGCCATTTCAGCTAGACTGTCTGGTCCTTGAGTCTCCCTTCTCTGCCTCGCTGGTTCTGGGATTACAAGCATGCATTGCAGCACCTAGCGTTCTATGTGGGTGCTGGGGATTAACCTCATGTCCTCATGCTTGAGTCACACTTTACCAACTGAGTCATCTCCCCAGCGCCTCTTCAAGTCTTTTAAAAATATTTTATTTATTAGTAGTATTTTTAAATTTTATGTGTATGAGTGTATTGCCTACAAGTGTATAAGCACATCTATGTCATGCAGTGCCTATGGAGGTCAGAAGAGGGCATTGGATCCCCTGGAACTGGAGTTCACACACTGTTGTTAGCCACCACGTGGGTGCTAGGAATCAAGCTCTGCAAGAACAGCCAGTGTTCTTAACCACTGAGCCATCTCTCCAGCTCCAACTTCAAGTCTTATCTTTCTAAATAACCAGAAGATTTTCAATTGTGTAATTTCTCTGGCCTTAAGGTTTTCAGGTGAAGGATGTGTATTTTTAATCATCTCTTCTTCTCATACCTTCTTTAGCTCCCCCCCTCACTTTAAATTATTATCAATTACAAAGGTAATACTTGTTTGGAAAACAAAAAACAAAACAGCCTATGGAACGAGATGCCCCATCTTGCTGCTTGCTGCTTGCTGCTGGATGGCTACACTTTTCTTTCCTTTATCTGTGTCTCCCCCTACTTAAACCATGTCTGCAGAGAATAACCACAATACAGTCACACACCACACAACGTTTTGGTTGACGACAAACTGCATAGACGATGGCCCCCTAAGATTCCAATGGAGCTGAAAATTCCTGTCATTCAGTGATGCCCTAGTGGTAACATTACACAGTGCATGATTCACAGGTCTGTGGTGATGCTGGCATCAAGAAACCTACTGTGCTGCTAGTGGCAGACTTGAGAATGACAGTAAGCCACCACGATACCGGCTATACTCTTTATTGTTATTTTAAAGTGTACTCTGTACTTAAAAGAAGCCTCCTGTGTCTCCTGTTTCCACATCTACTCGTGCATCATTTTTTCTTGTGCTTAATTTGAGTCTGTGTTGCTCTGTTCATCATGGAGCAATAAGCTCTACCACAGAGCCTAAATCTGGAATAGTTGTTGCCATCTAGTCTGTGTGAGTGTAGGGTATGACCTGTGCTCAACAACGGATCCCCCCAAGCCACACGTTTCTCCCACTGGATCAGTAGTTAAGCAATGTGCGACTGCAGTTATATTTGAGCAGATGCTGTTGGTGCTTGGCCAGCATCCCTGGAGGCTGATGGTTTCTGTGTGCCTCTAACTGCCAGGGCCTGCATCCTGTGGTATGAACACTTTCTCCATCACTCTGCCCAAAGTGAGGGAATGCCAGAAGTTGCAAAGAGGTTGAGGAGCCTCTGTGCCATGACACGTGTTCCCCTGCACTTGGATGGGTGTCTTGGAGGCATTTTCTCGAGGTCCCCAGAAGCACTGAGCTCCAGTTATGTACCATGGTGCCTGATTGGCCAACACACTTTTCATTGTATGCCCTCCCTGTCCTATGTCCCTGCCCCATGCCTCTCCACTTACACCCCTCCCTTGTTGTCGTCTCAGCCTAGCGTTTGGGCTCTTGTGTTCATCTCCCTCTCTCAGTTTCTGCAGACACAAAGACTATTAAAATCTGGAAATAGCTATGTACATATATATACACACACACTATATATATATATATATATATGTATATATATAGTGTGTGTGTGTTTGGTATATTCAGGTCTGTGCATATATGTGCAGGCCCATGGGAGTGAGTGTGAAGGCCAGAGGTCTAGGCCAGGTATCTTCCTCTATTGCCTCCCATCTTAGTTTTTTTTGGAGACAGGGTCTCTCATTGAACTTGGAGCCACTGATTGGTTAGACTGACTGACAACCGAGCCCCAAGGATCCTCTTATCTTCACCTCCCTCAAGTGCCAGAGTTATAGACACTCACCACCACACTTGACTTTTTATGTGGGTACTGGGGATCTGAATTCAGGTCTTCATGTTTGCAAAGCAGGCGCTTTACCCGCTAAAGCTGTACCTCTAGTCCACCCCGACCCCTCCACACTACTTTTTATAAATTGTCACATGTGCCACAGGGTGCATATGCCCTGACCCCTCTAACCTTTCCCTTCTCATTGTCCTATGAGTGGTTAATTCTGCTGCTGTGGAGTCTTGAAGTAATGCAGACAACGTGCAGTAAACCGCTTCAGGGCACACATGGGCATGGAGTGGTGTGGGCAGGGAGACAGGGCAGGGAAGGTGGTCAATAAAAGGTGTAGTCTTCATCTAGGTACTGGGGTGTTCAAGGTGTTGACAGATGTGCAGGTGTTCTTGACATGGTTTGGGTAGGTTGCCTCATTGTGGCAGCTTGCTCTTTGGAGGTAGGCTCTGTCCTGCACCACAGTCAATCTGTTCTCCTGGAAACTCAAGACTACAGCTTCTTTCCTAGGATGACCAACTCGTCCAGTATGCCCTGGACCCAGGGTTTCCCAGGACACAGGATTGTCAATGCTTTAGTTGGAATAGTTCTAGACAAGTTGAGATGCTTAGTCATCTCATCTCTGTACTTTTGGCAAGCTCTCAGTTTCCAGAGTCTTTATTTCTAAGCTCTCTCTCATGGACACCATACCTAGACCTCCCTCTCATTTACTCCCATAGGCTTTCTTCACCTCCAAACTCACCCATGCAGCTGCGTTTCCACAGTGGTCCCTTTAGACAGCTGTGTGCCACTCGATGGGAACACTTCTGAGTAGTGCTTCGTCAGCCTATGTCGTCTTTTGTAAACAATGGAGTACGCTTAAGCAAACAGAGTGCTGTGGTGCAACTAGGTAACACCATCTCACAGGATCACAATCAGATGGGTGGCCTGTCACTTCTAGAAATGCCACTAACAGGCACATGACAAGATTTCCTTCCCAGCCCAAATATGCCTGCTTCATTACCGAACTCTTCTAGTGCCCAGTGCATATATCTACAAGCCAAGTGTCAATTCTATATTTTCCTCTCCCCCCATCCTCCTCCTCCCTTCCTCCTTCTTTCCTCCCACCTTTTCCCTCCTCCTTTTCTCTTCTTCTTCCTTTTTTTTGAGATAAGATCTCATGTAGCCCAGGCTGGACTTAAACTCACTATATAGCCAAGGATAACCCTGAAATCCTGATCCTCTGACTTCTACCTTCTAAGTGTTGGGATTATACATGTGCTATGCCACATCTGGCAAGGGGAGAGATTATGGTGCTGGATTCCACTGACTTATTCATTCCTTTTTGTCTCTTTGTGACTTTCTGTCTTCTCTTTTTTCAGCCCTGACTGCGCTTGCAGAGGACCCGGGTTCAATTCCCAGCACCCACATGGCAGCTAACAACTGTCTATAACTCCAGTTCCAGGGGATCTGACAGCCTCTTCTGACCTCCGCGGGCACTGACGTCATGGGTGTACTTACATGCATGTAAGCAATACACTCATACACATAAAATAACAAAAAAATCAAGATAATAAAAAAGACACCTGTCTGTCTGTAAACACTGTGACTTTGTCTTATTTCATCTGAACTGGGGATAACTGGAAGAGGGAGCTGAGCTGAGCTGAGAAGAGCAATGGAGAGCACATTCTTGAGATTACTGCCTAAGTAAACACCTAGAACTAGACAGATCTGAGATCTCATTATTTGCTTGGGTGTGCATCCTTAGAAACAGATGCTGATACGAGGATTTGATGACAAACAGTTTACTTGTGAGATGGCCCCAGGAAGCACACATAGGCAGGGAAAGTTGGTGGCAGCCATCTTTCCAAGCCAGCAACCTTCTGAACAATCAAGGCTCAGTATAGCTGGGGAACTATGAGAGAGAGTTGAAGCACAGTTAAGGCACCCACCCAAGAGTGAGGGAGCTGGCACATCTATCTATTAACTTCCTGGCCTCCATTAGCAGAAGCTTGCTTCTGGGGCCTTCGACTCTCAGACACTTCTGGCTGGCCCTGCACATGGGCCAAGGGTGCTCTTGTGGCCTTGCTCCTCACCAGCCACCTTCCAGTGCAGTGGAGTGCTCATGAGTTTCAGCAGTCTTGTCCCTGTCCCACTGGAGTCATTGTATGGCTGATGTTACTTGTATTACTTTAAGTTCTGTTCCTGTCTTTAGAAACCTGACTAGTATACCTTTCCTGGCTGCCCAGTCCCCAGGCCTGCCCATTTCGTGAGCTCCTGAGCACTGACAGTCATTGTCTTCAAGATGACTAGACCGTTTGTACCTAGAAGCCCCCTCGCTCCAAGCAGACGGAGGGCTTAACTGCATGCCGGGCCAAGTACACCCCTCTCCACAACTCTTATGAAGTGAGTACTGAAAGTGCATATGTTAAATGGATGACAGAGTCATCAAGCAACTTCTTCAAAGTCACAGAGCTGGAAGAGGACAGAGTAAAAACTTGGGCTCAGATCCGGGTGGCCTGAAGACCTACTTTTGGCTGCTTGTCTTGCTCCAGGTTGGCCACCTTGGACCCTGGCTCATCAGCTTGGCCATTTGGGCTTAGGTATCTGCTCTGTCTGCATACCACTGACTGAAACCATCCTTCGGTATATCACTAAATAAAACCACTCGGCATCACCTCTTAGACCCTTTGTCTTATCTGTGTTGACTCCTTTCTCGTCCTTGATTCACTTAGCCCTCAGCATTTTCCCCAGGGAAGCTCTTTTCCCACCCTGACATCTCAGTTACGGCTTCTTGGTCCATCCAGATTTTGAATATTGTAGGGCTTGGTACCACCTCCTATCACAGATAAAAATGCTGAGGCCCAGGCGCACAGCTGTTGTTGGCAGAATGGAATCCAAGTTTATCTGCCAACCTTGGGTGTCGCCCTCAATTCACCATGTTTACCAAATGCTTGGTGGTCCAACCTGCCGTCCAGGTTCCCAAGAACAGGAGTATGTGTGATTTCACTTGAAGGCAGGGTTGTAGTTGCTGTCCTTGTAAAACATTTGGCAGAATGAGTCTATCTTCTCAGATTATCTATGCAGGGCACTAAGGCGACAGTCCCCCAGGAGCTGGGAGCATGAGAAAGGGCTGGCTCCACCTTCCATACTCCCTCAGTGGATCAGGCCCCAGAGACCCGTCTTCCCTAGGAGCCCGGCCACAGCCTGTGCTGAGGCTCACTGTGGCAGCAGGGTGACACAGAGCGTTTGCAAAGTCCTCAGAGGGAAGGCTCCGCAAGGGGCCCAGCGGCCAGGAAAATACAAGCCCGGTTCAGTTCAGCTGTCGCCCAGCAACACCACACACAAACATTTGCTGACAGGAAGAGGCTAGTGGCTTTAAAGCTGCCTGACAGGGAAGTGACCAGACAGCCGGGAGAGGCAGAGGTAGACGGTGTGTAATTGCCAAGCCGGAAGGCTGGCCTATGGCCAATGCATTGAGTTTAACCGCCCGTGTCACTGCTCTCCACAGACAAGGAGGATGCTGCCCCCGGCCATGTTTCCAGGCCCAGTGCCCTGTGGAAGGCTGGGCTGGGCTGACCCCGGGAGGACACAGTGAAGTCAGCTTTTGGCTTGGATTCCTTCCCACTGCAGGACCCAACCAGATCTGGCTCTTGGGCGCCCCCTGGACCTGGGCCGTCCTTGTTCATCTGCAAAGCTGCCTATCCCCAGACCTCTGCCAGCTCACTGCTCTGGAGCCAGCCTCAGAAGAAGGAGTGGGGCCCATAGAGGAACTTTTTTGGCAACCACAAACTTTTGTGTTTAGCTTATGACAGAAAAGAGGTGCCTGTGGCTTCTAGGTGGGTTTGGAACTTCTAGAAGTCTTCTCCTGGAAATCTGAAGATTCTCTTCCACCTTCTCTCTTGGGCCCACTTTCCTCAGTGACCCTGCCACTCAACCCTAAATTAGCTCCAAAGCCTTTGTAGACACACCCGCAATGTCTGTGCAGTGGGAAACCAAAAAAGGGTTGGAAGCAGGCAAGGGCAGGGTGAAGCTGTCCCCCAGTAATCAGAAAGGCTGCTGGGCCCTTGGCCTGTGGAAGGTCACCGAACAGAGGGATGTGAAATCTGATAACAATCTCATAGCTTCCAAGAAATAATTATTCCCAGGAAAGCATTTTCAATTTTTAGATAAACTGTTGTTTAAGAAGCTATGTGTATGAGCCAGAAATGGGGGCAACTGTCTGCAGCTCCCCCAGTGGCCTGTCATTAACCATAACTCCCGGAGCTGAAGGCTGCTTTCCAGCAAGCTTGCTGTTTATCAAGACCTTAGCACTGACATCTGGGGACAACATCTGCCCAGGCCTGCCAGCAGGGAGGGCCATGGCCCCTTTACAAAGTGTAGCCAGAGATGAAGCCACCAGGTCCCCTCTGTGGCCTGCTTCCCCACCCCCATCCTCTTCCCAACACTACTGTGTCATTCTCTGCCAGAGTATGAGGCGAGCATCCCAGCCGCTGTGGTGACATGTGTGCCTCTGAGTGACTGTGTCCTCCCCACCCTCCCCCCATATGTATGTGTGTGTGTACATGCTTGTGTGTGTGGGGGGGACCTTATGTTGCTGGAGAAAATGGCACTTCGGGAGGATTCTCTAAGGTATTCTCTGAGAACAGACACAATTTCTCTCTCCCCTCTCAAACTGATGTGTGTGTGTGTGTGTGTGTGTGTGTGTGTGTGTGTACCTTCTATACACAACACAGCTACTCCATTTCTCCCCTTCATTATACCCCTTCTTTTAATTTTCCCCAGGCACTGCCTTTATGCTTCTGTCCCTTTCCCTAGGTCCAGTTTGAGTTCTGTTGCTCCTTGGAATTATATGAGCCACCGTCTCCAGTCCTTGTCAGAGCAGCAAACTTGCCATCCAAGAATCTGAGGCCTCTGTGTTTGGGAAATGTTATTTCTATCCCAAAGGCCCTTCCTACTCTGTCCCTGTTCTTCAACACTGTCTTTAGTGAAACTCTCTTGACTTCTGCTGAGTATTTGCTTTCTGTCTTCTTTGCAGACTCTATTCTTCACTTGATCCCTTCACTAGGGACATGTGGGCATGCCTGGTTGTCAGCCTTCCCTTCCCTTTTCCTTGTACTTTCAGGACCCTGGAATCCAAGGCTCTGGGTTACTTTCATTTCAAATGAGTAAAATCAAATTTGCCTTCTTTACCTTGATAGTCCTTCATTTCTATGAGTTACTATTCTCTCTGCCAGCCCTTAAGGGTCATGTTGGAATCCTTCACCATCTGCTTCTAGATCCCATCAGTATGCCAGTTTCTTCCTGTGCCAGCCTGTGCCCTGACCTCACCTTGACCCTCCTGCCGTGCTACCCAAGGACTTTTTTGAGAACTGCAAAGGAACAGCTAGAGAGCACAGGTTCCTTAAGGCTGCCCTGGAAAGGAGGCTATTCCTATCCCTAAGTCCTGCATGTGTCATGCAGAGTATCCTCACCACAGTTGGTAAGCTGTGCAGTAGCCACCATTCTGTAACTGAATACTTTGTCTCAACATCTGTACCTCCAGGGCTAAAAACCCCTGGAGAGCCCATACCTGCTGGTCTTGATGGCCAAACAGTTTGCATTTCCAGACTAGAGAAGCTGGCATTAGGACTACCCTTGGGACATGGCAAATTGTCCCTGGGCCTACACTTTGGTGCCTGCTTAATTTTGCCGAACTATGTAGCCAGAATGTTTTGTGCTGAAAACAATTCCTCAGAGTTACAGTCTTAGACTCTACTAAGGAAAATCTCCCCTCCTTTCTTACATTTTGGCTTACAGGTTTTAAATCAATACAACAGCCTCATTTGTATTTACTCTTATTCCCATTGTGTGGGTGAGAATGTTGAGACCCATGGATGTTCTAGATAAGTAATGGTAAGATTGAGGCCCACAGCTGAGAACTTGGCCTTGTCCATTTTCCAGTAATACACTGGGCATCTTCCATGTGCCAGGCATTGTGCCAGGTGCTTGGGGAAGTAGAGATGATGGTGGAGTTCAGAGTCCCAAGAAACAGCCAGGGTTAATGTGGGAAGAGCCGTGATGGGGTAAAGAATAGAAGCCATCACAAATAGAAGAGACAACTGAAATCTCCCAGCTGAGGAAGAAGACCCAGTGAGAAAAGTTTCTGGAGAAGTGACAGTCACCTGCTTTATTTTTATTTAACTTATTATTATTATTACTATTATTGTTTTTGTGCATGTATGTGTATGATGTATGTGGGTGCTCATACCATGGCACATGTGTGGCTGTCAGAGGACAACTTTGTGGAGTTGCTTCTCTCCTTCCACGTTTATGTGGATTCTGGGGATAAAACTTAAGTCTTCAGGCTTTTAAGGCAGGCCCTTTACCTGCTAAGTCATCTGGCCAGTCCTCACCTGCTTTATGACGCACGGGTAGGCCAATTAGTTGAAACTGATGTCCTAAAGGACATAGCCTAAGTTCTCCAGTCTTCCCCAGGTTGGCTGTCACTGTGTTCACCTATGGCCTGGGTCATGCACTGACGTTGCTTACCCTCATGATATATGCAAGATCAGTGACATACCCACTTTAAAGATGACAAAACTGAAGCCCAAATGGCCTAGAGGCCCAGATCTCTTGCCTTAATTCAAAAGAACTTTGAAGGGCTGTCTCTACTCTGGAGGCCACTGTGGGTTCCATGAAGGCCATGACTGTGACTATGTTGCCATTCAACTTCCCTTGTGCTTGCTCTTCCTTCACTCCAACTCAAGCATTGACCTTGAAACCACACCCCAATAAACATTCTCCATTCCAATTTCCATCTCAAACTCTGCATGCTGGAGAACCTCAGTGAAGACACTGTGTTACGTATTTTCATCAGTGAGCAACAACAACTCCAAAATTTGCTGAAAACTGATTTTTCCCATAAAAGTCCAGGAGTCTGGAAATCCCAGGAATGGGAGGGCGGCTGGAACCAGGACTATAAGATGTGACTGTATGATGTAAAGGCTCCTTTTTCTCTTGTCACTCTGTACAGTGTGGCTTCCTATCCCAAAGTTACCTCATGGTTCAAGATGGCTGTTTAAGTTCCCCATCACAACTCCTTTCTAGTAAGCAAAGGGGAAGGGGAGCTAAAAGGATGATGGGCCCCTCCCTTCTAGAACACTTTCCAGCAGTTGCTTCTGCTTACATCCTATTGGTCAGAATTGGTCACATAGCCATACCTGGCTGCAAATTGAAGTTGAGAGAGGCCTTTACCTGGGAGAGAGGAATACTTGTCCAGTTAAAGCTAGGGGTTTCTATGTCTAAGGGAGAAAAGAGTGAACATTTGCTTTAACTTGTAGGCTCTGAGTATGTGATTTTGTGATAGACAATCTTACTCTCAACTCGACTGGATTTAGAATCACCTAAGAGACTGAGACAGGCCTGTGGTTATATCTGTAAAGTCATTCCAGAGAGGAGATTTGTGCTGAATGTGAGTGGTGCCATGTCATAGGCTGGGGCTGGGCAGAATAAAAATGAGAAAAAAAAAAAGAAAGAAGCATTCCCTTTCTCTGCCTCCTGGCTGCCCTGGTAAGCTGCTTTACTGCATCATGCCTTCTGTGCTATGATGAATTGACACCCTGAAACTGTGAGTCAGAATAAATCCTTCTTCCTTTAGATTGATTCTGTCAGGTAGCTTGACCTAGCAGTCAGGAAAGTAACTAACATACTGCCCAAATTTACCCAGGCACTATGGCTTTCCAGGGAGGAAGGGCCAAGGCTGCATGTGAACAGGCTAGCATTAAGGAACTCCTGCTCCTCTTTGGAGAGCATCTCTCATCTCTATTTCCCCACTGAAACCTGTAAGACCAGTCCACCCTTGCTTCAAGTGTCTTTTGGATTCTTCTGTGAGGCCCAGTCAACTCAGCTGCGCCTCCCTTTCTATTTGCTCCTGCTATATCTTTCCCTCTCTCCTAGGGCAGAGACATCCCTTGTTTACCCATAAATAACTAACCGCTATTGGGATTAAACATATATTCAGGAAGCACTGATGTAACTTCAGAGAATGTGTTCTACATCAGGTACTGGTGGGGGCACTTTACCACCCAGGAGCACCTGAAATAAGAGGGGAATGGATCCATTGGCTATTCGGGTTTTTATTCCTGCCTGGGTCCCTTTGTCCATTTCCAGCCCTCTCTTCACACCTGGTGGGAGGGACACCGTGATCCTTGACCATGAAGCTGTGATAAGCGGCTCCCCTCCAAGTGTATGCATATTGTCAAGTTCACCCTCTGCCCCGGCCTTTTTGCTGAGGCGGTAGAAATGGTGTTTGGGGAGTGCTGACAGTGTAATTGCACAAAGGAGAGGAAGCAACAGAATACAGCAGAGAAGGCCTCTGTGCACCCTAAAAACTTTGAAAGCGAGACTTGTCCAACTGTGTTGTACACACGAATCACCTGGGGGAAAGGGTCACTCTGGGTGAAGGGGGGGCATCCTGTATTACTGAGGCACTCCCAGGTGCTGCTGCTGCCGCTGCCGCCGTCGCTTCAGGCCCAAGGACCACACTTTGGGTAGTGAGGATTTACAGTCATTTTCACATTCATTCTTCCCTTTAATCCTCCCAGTGACCCTGTTTTACAGATGAGGGAATTGAAGATCGCAGATGCCAAGTAACTTGCGTGAGGTCCCCGGCCAGCCAGTCAGCGGTTTTCTGTTTAGTATGTAGAGCTGTGCCTCTGAGTGAGCTAGAGAGAGCGTTTCCATGTGTTGGGGGCTGGGGAAGACAGATCAAGCTTGGAGGGTCAGAGGAAGCCTAGGATGTGTCCTGGATGAGAGCCCAGAGGCCTTGTTTTTCAAGTACCAAGAAGCCGAGACACACAGAGGGAAGAAATGGCTTGGGGGACCATAAAACAGGATAGGATTAAAAAGAAGAGTTGAATATATCATCTTCGAGCCCGGGCCAAGCTGGACTAAGCCATGTGCCTGGAATTTCTCAACCCGGGCAGCAGTTGTCTGTGATCCCATCTTTGTGTTCTGCCTGCAAATGTCTTGATTCGGAGTCACAGAGGAGGAGGGGCCGCCGAGTGTGAGCAACCAATAGAGCTGTCATTTGGAGAAGGGCATTCAGTCACTGGGTGGGTGGGTGAGTGGTGGGGCGACTGCTTCACTTGGTGATGAGGTGCATGCCCAGAGTCGTACATTAGATGAAGTGATGCTCAGATAAAGCTTTGCATGTACTACGGGCGCATTGTGCAATAGTTGCTAATTATATTACTAAATCATCGAGGCCTCTTGAAACATGATGTAAGAGTTTGATGTCAAGTGCCTCCCTGCCACGGGTCAGCAACATCTGCTAAGAACCATCAGAGTCTGGAGCCTTGAGAATGCTGCTGTAGGTTTCTACTGAACTTAGAATCCACCAGGGAGACTACAAGTACAGGGAGGGGCTCTTAATGAATGTACCACCCCAGGGGTCTTCACGGGGTCCATATTGGCCAAAGCCAATAGAACGGTCCATCAGAGCAGTCTCTGCAGATGAAGGAGGAGGCTAGGTCGTCTGACAAACAGAAGCAGGGAGAAGATTTAATTAGGGAAAATACACATGAGAGCCAAAGAGTTGTGTCTCTCACCTGAGTGAAGGAAGGAGAAAGGCACAGAGGGCAGATGGCAGCATCCTAGACTGCTGTGCTGTCTACGAAAGGTTCAGCAAGGTCAGCAGACTGGAATCAAACCAAAGTTGTTAGAGACCTGACTTTGGACACAGCCACACACAGTTACAGGGCAGCGGCAGCCTGTGGGGGCTATAGCCTTGGTGTAAGGGCCAGGACGGATTTCAGAGCTCAGCAGCTGGGGCCCTGAGCGCTCACTGTCTCCTGCTCCCTGAAATATCGGAGGTCTGTGAGGCACATTCTCTAGGGTGCCACAACATTCAGTACAATTACTTTCCTGTAAGTTGACTTCCGAAAGGGGAAAAGATCTCTGGCTTTACTGGGACAGGGACCCAAGCCAATTGCAGCACCTAGCATGTAGTTGTCACTCCATAAATATGTGCTCAGTGACCAAAACCAAACCCAAACAAAACCCAGCCCTGGAAAACAGATTCAATGCCGAACTATTTGTTTTCATTTTGCTAAATGTACCCCTCCAAATGAGATTGATTCCTCTCTTTCCTAAATATTCCCCCATTGTGACATTAATTTATTTTGGCAATGGATCTCCAGGTCCTCATGAGACCAGCTGTGAGAGTCTTGCATGGCAAGTGGCCTGGTGGCCCCGCCTGCTGGGCTCTTGAGGTCTTTCCAGCTGCGTGTGGACAGCAGGGCTCTGCTGGATTAGCTCATTCAGGGATAGCCTTGGTCCAGCAGAGCCACCTTGGGGTCAGATCTGCCACAAGACAGGAATCTGAGCAGAGGTTCTTTGCTTCTGAGAGGAAAGGCCGTGTGTGTCTTTCATCACTGTGGCTCCCTCCTGTCTCTGCCCCTCTGCCTGACATGTACCGTATTCGTCCCCTTGGAGACCGTGTCCACAGCAGCAAGCCTGCGGCAGACTCAACAGCCAGCCGAGGGCAGGGGCGCGCGAAAGCTGCAAGCACAGGGAGACTGGGCTTGTAATGAGGAGAGACGCAGCAGTGACCCAGGGGATTGGCCTTGGAGGCCTCCCAGGATTCCTGGGGTCAGGCCCCAGGGATAGACCCCTCCCTGCTTCTCTGGAGACTGTGGAGCCCTCCCCGAGTTGTGCTTTCCTCCGACAATGCAGGCAGATGCTCCGCATTCATCTTCCACACCGGCTTCTGCCTGGAGAGGAAGATAAAGCAGCTTGTTCTTCCTGCACTAATGCATTACCTCGGTGTGGCCTGTGGCAAACAAGGACCGATTATTGAGTGTGGACGTGGGTGCGAGCATGTGTGTGCCCACATGAGAATTAGGAAGCCGGGCTGATGCTGAAGAGAGGTAATGAAAGCAGGGTAAATTTCCCACCCGACAGTTAGACCGCAAAATACCATTTTAAACAGGACCTGTTAGAGCCAGTAGCCTAGAATTCCAAACAACAGCAATAATCATAGTGGTAGGTAGCACTTCCACAGTACTTTTAATGAGCACACTCTGCTCTAAGCTCCTTCCAGATATTAACTCACTTAACCCTGGCATTGCCTTCTGAGGAAAGCCCTCCTATCATTGCTGTCTTACAGATGGGTAAACCAACACACAGAGAAGCTGAGTAACCTGCTTCTGGTAAGACACTGTGAACGCAGCAGCAACACTCTCAAACTGTCTACCACAGGGTCTGCTGTCACCTTGCTGCCTGCCAGCATGTCCTTTGGTGTAAG
Source organism: Nannospalax galili (assembly GCF_000622305.1). Taxonomy (NCBI): domain Eukaryota; kingdom Metazoa; phylum Chordata; class Mammalia; order Rodentia; family Spalacidae; genus Nannospalax; species Nannospalax galili. The sequence continues at coordinate 714,526 of NW_008330152.1, read as the reverse complement.
AAGAAAAAGTGGAAGTATGCCCCAACTAGGAAAGGAGGTCTATAAACCTCCCATCACACTGCTTAGGCCAAGGAAAAATTCAGTCCTCATGAGTCTAAAAGATAAAGAAAGGACTTCCAAGTCCCTAATTATCAGCTGCCCCAACCTCTTGGGTTGGTGGAAGACACAGTTCTTGGTACCAGAAAGGTCTGAACATGTTGGAATGGATGTGGATGATGCGTAGGAATTGCTTCGGGGAACAATTTCTGCCTTTGTGCTATTTGCTTATTCTTTACTTCCTAGGAGTTAAGTGGCCAAACAATTGTGGTCACGTGTGCTTTCCAGTGTTCTGGGCTGTGAATGAACCCATGCAGGGTCTGGGAGTTGTGGAGGCTTAGACACCTCTCTCTGATCCCTGGACACCGTGCAATGAGAATTGATACCCAACATGCTGTGCTCTGCAATGCTGCAAACGCCTTTTCATGATTAAAGAAAGATTGGATTGTTGTGCCTTGTTTTGGCATTACCATATGTCTTATTGTATTTTTACTGTATTAAGACTCATTAACCTTTGAAAACTGGTTTTGTGGACATGAAAGCTGTTCTGGTTCCCCGTTGTTGTGTGACAAATCACCCTACAGTTTTGCGGTCTGAAACAAAACCAGCCATTGTATTATCTCCCACCGTTTTCTGTGTGTCAGAAATCCACATGGGCTCTGACAGCAGCTGGTTGGGAAGGGGCTGGGGCTAGAATACCCAGGAAGGGGCACTGGCCAGGCATTTCTTTGAGGCCCTCTGTATGCTCTTTTAACACTAGCTGCTTTGGGCTTTGTCACAGCTTGGAGGCCTAGTTTAGTGAGAGGCCTATGGGAGCTCCAAGCCTGAGCACCCCACTGGACCAGCCAGAAGCCATGTTGTCTTTTATTAGCAGTTACCAGAAGTCATGTAGGGTCACTTCTGCCATACTCAGACTTCGGGGAACATGTTCTAGTTTGTCTTTGTGTTGTAATACCATGTCAAAGTGACTAGGGGAAGGGTTTATTTTACTTTAGAGTTTCCTTCATTGAAGGAAGCCAGAGCAGAAGCTCAAGGCAGGAGCCTAGACGTAGGAGCTGAAGCACAGACCACAGAGGAGTGCTGCTTACTGGCTTGTTCCTCTGGCTTGTGCTCAGCCTGTTTTCTTATATAATCCAGGACTACCTTCCCAGGGGTGGCACCATCCACATTGTGCTGGGCTCTCCCACATCACTCAACAATCAAGAAAGTGTCTCAGAGACATGGCCACAGGCGGGTCCCATAGAGAAAATTCCCCAGCTGAGGTTCCCCATTCCCAGGTATGTCAAGTTGATAACTGAGGCTATCCAGTACAGAAGGGAACCTAGCTGACACCTCTCTACTGAAGGAGTTTCAAAGTCGCTTCACAGGAAAGCCTTGTGGGTTCTGTGATGTTATTGGAGTGGTCTCTGGAAAACATAGGCGGCCAATGATAGGGTATAGTAGGGCTCCATGACCCAGACTGGTCCCTGAGAGTTACACACTGGGCACATAGCTGCCAGAAGAGACTGCTCAGAGCACTAGCTAGAGAACTTAGTGGAGATTTGCCTATAGTAGCAGCCCTGGGGAGCTAGGGTAGAAGGAAGACAGTGATTGATGGGCTGGCTAAGGATAGGAGAGGATGGGGTGACAGAGGAAAGCCTTAGTGACAGCCATTCAGGAAAAATAGCAAAGCCAGTGATTCAGGCCTCTGTTTTCAGAGGGGAAGAACTTGGCTGTTATAGTGACCAGCTGGGAGAGTGGGGACAGGATGGTAAAGGACACCACAAATGACAGCCTGGGGCAAAGGAGCTAGACCTTGTGAAGATCTCAGATTCAGATTTGGAGATGAGAAGGGGCCAAGAGTAGGGCCCAAGCCTAGAGCTGGGAGCTAGTGTTGAGGGAATCCCTTGCAAGAGGCCCTGGGAAAGGGCTTTGCAGAGGGGCAGGCCCTGGACTGCCCAGGCATTGTGGCTTAATGTAACCTTACCCCACACCTCAGGCAGATGGGAACAGTTCCCATCCTAAGGGGAGTGGGCAGGGTCTCCAGGGATGTAGGTACAAAGGCTGTGTCCCAAAGCCCCGTTTGGGAGCCTGTGGCCCAGAGCCAGCCCTACATTCAAAACTGATTACGTGGCCAACTCGACCGCTTAAGGCCTCGGCAAGCAGAGAGCGGCATCCATAAAGTGCCGCCCCCCACGCCGGGCGCCTCGGCGGCCTCTGTTTGAAGGTAAATCCATCCATAAGCCCGCCGTCACTCCGGGCTTAATGTACATGATTTCTGGCATTTACAGCAGCGCAGCTCCAAGCGCTGGAAGAAACTCCAGCAGAATAATTTGCCAGGGGAGGCGAGTGGAGTGGCAATTGCTCAAGGCACATCTGAGCAGCTTCGGCTCCTGGGAAAACAAGTTCCCTGACAACGCGTACCCCCACTGGCCCCTCTCTGATGGTAACTCCTCTGCTAAGGAGGCCTGTTTTATTACCAAGAGGGTTCTCTGTGAGCTTTGCTGATTGAGGCAGGCTTAAACCCCTGAGTTGATGCTGGAAGCTGGGAGAATGGGATGGTAGGCCAGATAAGGCACTGGCTGGACCCAGGTTTATTTGCAGCACGATCTGATCAGGCAGATGGCTGGGCTTGGCCTTCAGGGCCCTAAGGATTTTTGTTAGACTTGGACTCAGACTGATCCATTGTCTGGAGGGGTTGGGGGTTGTCACCACCCTCAGCTCTGGGGGTTTCCTGGCTCCCAGAGGGCATTCCCTGGCATCTTTAAATGGCCTTCAGACTTTCTCCTCAACAGTCTTCTCTCCCCTTTTTCCTGTTATTCACCCTGTTTCTGTTTATCAGACTCCTTTTCCATCTCTGTATCTCTTTCATCTTCTCTCTGGATCTGTCTCCCCTTGTCTCGCCTCCCTTCTTCATTCTGCCTCCCTCCCTCCACTCCACAGTCCCGTCCCTCGGCCCCTCCCTCGGTCCCTCCCTTCCTCATCCCTCCCTCCTTCCCTCCCTTGCCTCTGTTAATTTCTCAATCTCTTTCCAGGACCCTGTGGCAGTGCACTCCCCCCACCCCCCCAGCGCTCTCCAGGCAGACATCGAAGTCGGGGCCAGGCACTGTGTTTTGAAGCTCTTTATCTGGCCCAGCAGCAGGTTGGGCTCCTCCCCACCCCTCTGCCCTGCAGGTGTTCCCAGCCAGGTAGTCAGCAAGGGATGCAGCCTCCTCTCCCAGCTACTGAGGACTATTTTTTTTTAACCACTACTTTCTCTTTGGGTCTGCTGGCTGATGGTTTGACTCTGCACAGGTTGGACATCCATATACATGCTCCCCAGAAGCAAAGCCTCCAGGGCTGCCCTGCTGCAGCCCATGTCTCCGCTGCCAGGACTGTGTCCTTTTGTCCTGTTTCCTTTAATGATCTGACTCAAGAGTGCCCATTATCGACCCACAAAATAGAAATATGGCCACCTCGATCTGGGTTCAGATGATGCCAAACTCTCATTCTGTTTGTTTCTTAAAAAAAAAAAAAGACTTTTGGGGGAACCTCCACAACAAGCTCTGAGATGAAGGTTTAAATATAAAGTATTTCTGAAGGATGTATTCCCAGGAGCCTGGACAGGAGAGGGGAAACTGGACAGTCAGAGAGGAAGCAAGGCAAGCATATAATCTCAGGCAGAGGCCTTAGAGGGGAGCAGTCACGTCGTGCATCTGGGCTATCCTGCTCCAGGTTAGGGACAGCTATGGGGTCCTGGGGAGATGGAAAGTCTCAAGTATGTTTGAGACCCCACACATGCAGGCAAAGATGTTTGAGACCCCACACATGCAGGCAAAGAGGCTCTGGTAGCTCCAGGTAGACCATAGGTACATCCGAGAAGTTTGGGTAAAGGGAAGCTTTTCAGGAGAAAAAGAAGGCTAAGCTGGGTATCTTCAAAGAAGTTCCCACAGCTCTTGTTACTGGAGTAGATGTGAACTCATTGGTGGAGACAGCCAAGGATAGGCTTGTTACTTTCTGACAATGCCTTATCTGAAACACTGTGGTTTTGATGAATTTCATGCATAGTTTCTGTGTGAGTGTGGGAGAACCTTTCCTTCATGGCTTCTTGTCTCCATTTGGTTAGAGTTTGATAGTGGTGACTCCATTTTGATACTGATAACTTTCCACAACATGTACAGTCATTCATCCCATGGTAAGCCTAACTAATCAACCCAACTCCTATGAACTCTTATAACAACAATAATGCCTTCATCAAATATTTACATATATGCCAGACATGAATCTACATATGCTTATTAACTCATCAAATATAGGGGTGTGACAGTTAATTTGTTTGGTAATGGCAACCAAGTAGTAGAAAGAAAAGCCATAGTAGCACTTGGAAGCCTGGGGCCACCTAACTGGCCTCCTGGTGTTTCTATCTTCAGACTTGTCTTTCACCTCTGGGGCACCTCTTTGCTCACTGGCCTTCAGCAGCTGGGTGCACAGAGCCACACTCACTCCTGCCTGCCCCCAGAATCTTTGTACACGCTGCTCTATTTGTTTAAATCACTCTCCTTCAGTTTCCTCTGGAGTTCAGTAGTTCTTAGTCTTTGGGCCAGAGAGCAGTGGCCTTTGCATCTTCTACCTATTTAGAAGAGCAGATTTGTAGGCCCTGCCCCAGGCACCTGTATCCAGAACTCTGAGCATCCAGAACTCTGAACACTCTCTGCTTAAGAAGCTCTCAGGGCCTAACCAACATCTCCTCATGTGACTGCATTTTATGCTTTCAGGGAGATACCCTGACAACTCTCAGTCCTGAGTATAAGCTGGCATCCTTCCCCTCAGAAGGCTTCTTTCAGTTTGAAACAGAACATAATTTGTGAGATTCTTTGGCTACAGCCTGTCTCCCTGGCTAGACCGTAAATTCCTGGGGCAGGCATCATGTTCATTTCACCCCCAACTTGGATTTCCCAGGCTGCTGTAGGATGCCTGGCATACAAACGACATGATGCCAAGTGAATGAGTGAATGAAAGTCGGATCCCAGGACTGATGTTGCTAGGTCTTCTGAGTCCTGGACTCCTTGTCTATTATACAGGATGCCAGAACTCTCCTGGTGACCATTTTCATGACCATCTTGTGATGGAGGAGGATGTCACCATCATCAGCAACAACAGCATCACTAACCTGCACATAGTACTCACTGTGGACTGTCACTGCTGTGTTTTGCTCTCCTAAATACAAGGAAATATACATTACAGGGTCTGAGGCACATGTCAGAACTTCTGCCCCAACAATACTTGCTAAAGAGGTGGGGAGGTGAAGTTTAGGGGTACCTAGAACAAGCTTGTGGGATTATCAAGTGACTTTAGTTCATGGTGCCTTAAAAGCTGCAAGCTCCTTAAAGCAGGAGGCGTGCTTCCCAGTCCACACAGTGTCCTTGATAGATAGCTTGACTTGTTATACCAAAAGACCATTGGGGCCTACAGACAGACGTTTTTGTTTCACCCTACTGGAGTCTGCAAATCCACGATCAAACTTGTGGCAAATTTAGTTCTGGGTGAGGGCTTGGCTCCTGGGTGGCAGATGGCTGCCTTCCCAGTCTCCTTATACAGGAGGCAGGGAGAGCACTCTCCTCAATTCCACTTCTATAAGGGCTCCAGTCTCAGCATACGGGCGTCATCTTCATGCTCTCATCTAAACTTAATTGCTACTCAAAGACTACAACCCTTAATAGCATCCCATAGGGATCTAGGCTTCAAGGCATGTATTTGGGCTCCATAGACATTTGGTCCATAATGCATCTACCAGGGCCACAGGGGCTGTGTTATGGGTACCTCAAGGGTATAGCTAGGGATCCCTGGGACATCGGACACCTGGATTCTGTGATATGTTTTGTTTTTCAGTATCTGTTGTTTGTCCTATGCATTCCAATCAAAAGCAGTCCAACTCCTTCAAGCCAGAAACCATTTCTGAAGAGTTTTAGGCAATCCACAATGAGGATAGGCAGTGTGCTGACGAGACCCTCCATTGTCTCCCGATCACACCAACTGCCACAGTAGCCAGAGCAGTATGTAACACAGAAGTACAGAAGGAGGAAAGACTGGGACTAGATCTCAGATGTCATGTGCTAATGAATAGAAATGATGGGAAAAAGCAAAAAAAAAAAAAAAAAGGAAAACAAAACGACAGGCTCTAGTTATACAATCGGCTGGGGTTCCTCTACTCACGCAGCCTGTTTTTAACAGCATCTGTGGGACCCTGTGGAGCTGAGGGTCATTATGGGTCTTACTTTTCATAGCAGCCTGGGATGAAGGCCAAATGCACCACAGAATCAAGGAGGAATGTGGGAGAGAAGCAACATCTCCTTGAAGACAGGTCCATCTAGCTCTTTGTGGCTCTCCAGGCCTGGAGCAGCAGCCGGAGGGACTGAGCCAGGGAGGTAAGCATTTACTGGAGGGCAGGGAACAGGTTTCCCAGGCAACTTTGTCTTCTAGCTCCATCTTTCTACTCCAGTGCAACAGATCAGCCTTTTTTTTTTTTTTTTTTTTTTTTTGTTTTTTTGGAATGGGTTCCCTTGC
>NW_008330152.1:633791-707766 GCF_000622305.1 Nannospalax galili | reverse complement strand
TTGTCTTTTTGAGACAAGGTCTCCCTGTAGCCCCAGCTGTCCTGGAACTCACTATGTAGACCAGGTTGGCCTTGAACTCACAGAGATCCACCAGCCTCTGCCTCCCGAGTGCTGGGACTAAAGGCATGCGCCAACATGACCAGCTCAGGTCAGCCTTTTTGACATTTCTATACATGCCTGCTGCTGACTACCTTCCTTAGCCCCACCCCCTGGAGCCTGGGGGCTTTTTGTAAGACAGCTCTCTCAGGGGACTGCCACAGCTTCTTTTGCTGGCCTGGAGACAGAGCCTGAGAACTCCAGTCCCTCGAGGCAACAAAGGGCCAATATCTGGTAACTATGTATGAGGGAGAGGGCATACTTCAGCTCACATGCTCCTGATGGGAACATCACTTAGGACTGACCCCCTGCTGCCCCCAGAGTTGAGTTGTCTATTATGGCACTAAATATCACACCTTTGTCTGCAGCCTGTTTTTTTTCCTCAGTTCGCAGCCCCACTTTCTTACTGTCTTTATTAGTGGTGTGGTGGTACATGCCTATAATACCAGCACTCAGGAGACAGAAGTGGGAGAATTGCTGCAAGTTTGAGGGCAATCTGGGCTACATAGTGAGTTTGAGGCCAGCCAAGGCTACATAAGCAAGACCCTATCTCATAAAACAAGCCATTTGCTAGGAACCCTTGTCTCAGGGTCCCTGTGTAAGGAATAGGATGTACAACAGTTTTTGTTTCCTGAGCTCCTTATGAATCAACTAGGTCCTTGAGTCTTCCTGACACTCCCAGCAATCATGAAGAAATAGGTTTAGGGCAAGCATATAGTCATCCCGACTTACACATGTGCAGCTGCAGACTTTAACACCTTGTAGCAGGCACCCCACTTCCATCTGTACATGTGTTCCTCCCTCCACATTCCTACAGGGGATTTCCTGGCTCTGTGGGAGCACATCATTCTCCAAAACAAATACTCTGAGCACCCTTAGGAGTCAAGCATTAGCTATGGGGGTGCAGTGGTAGGAAGGCATCTGTACTGGCATCTTACTGTGACCTTTTGCAATCTCCAGTTCCAGACCTTGCATATGACACCACAAGGTCCAGACCTAAAGTCACCTTGGATTCCAAGAACAGCAGGACTGATAAACACTTTTATAATGAGGGACTGAGGCTACCCCCAAGCAACATCAAGGTGACAGAGTCCCTGGAAATGAGAAATATTATCTTTGATGGGGAAGCTGCACCCTGGAGCAGGACTAATCATCATCACCTAGAACCAGCTTAGCTTAGCCCTTCAAGCAATAAGAACAACAAAGACTTCCCTGGACCACCCTGAGGAACCAGAACCAAGACAATGGTCATCCAGACCACTCCCACACCAGGGCTGCTTAATCATGCTTACCTCTTGTCCCCTATCCTAATTCTTCTTTTATTTTGCTCATGTCACTTAAAAGACAGGCTTGGCATCACTGGGTCCCCCTCCCTTCTGCCTGCAGTGCTTTGGATTGAAGTTAGGGCCTCACGCATGGTAGGCAAGTGCTTTCTATCACTGAGCTATATTCCCTGCTCAAGTGAGCCCTTTCATCTGTGCTTCCCTATGTGGTCACGTTGATTAATTGTCCTCTTTCTGCTTTTCACCATTGTTTGACTTTTATTTATTTATTTATTTATTTATTTATATTTATTTATTTGAGACAAAGTCTCACTGTGTACCCCTAACTAGCCTGGAACTCTCTATGTAGACCAGGCTGACCTCTAACTTACAGAGCTCCAATTGCCTCTGCCTCCCAAATTCTGGGATTAAATGTATGCATTGCCACAATCCACCTTGTCTCTTCCTTTATGAGAAAGGGTGTCATACAGCCCAGGCTGGCCTTGAACTTGCTATGAAGCCAAGGGTGATTTTGAACTCCTGCCACCACCTCATGAGTGCTGAGATTATAGGCACATACCACCACCAACTGATGTATGCAGTGTTGGGAACTGAACCAGGGCTTCGTGGAGACTAGGTAAACACACTGTATCAACTGAAGTACAGCCCCAGTCCTTACTCAGATCTCTCTTTTAAAAAATTACTTATTAGTAGTACTTTAAAAATTTCAAATTGTTTGACAGTGTCATACATTTATATAATAAATTTTAGCCATTTTCAACCTCCATTCTGTCATCCTTTCCCTCTCCCATTGGAACCCTTATTCTCAACAAGGTCTGCTTTTTCATGTCTTCTTTTTTATGTGTTCCACTGAGTTTAAATGGAATTTCTTGCCTGAGTCCTTGTGGGGCATTATTTACTGGAGTAAGAGCAACTTACCAGTGGTTACAACACTGAAGAAAATGACGCTGCCTCTCTTAGTAACCATTAATTGCCAACAGTCTCTCAGAGCCATGGAGGCTCATCAGACCCTCCTTTATGCTTGAGAAAATGGTGCTAGGCTCACTCTTGTGCAGGTCTTGTATAGGTAATCACCGTGTCATCTTGTTTTTGCTGCACACCTCCCCATCCTTTGGTTTTTACAGTTTACATCCCCCTCTTCAGCAATGTTCCCAGAACTTTGGAGGGAGTGATATTGCTGGTCCCATGTTGGTCCAAGCACTCGACCATCACTAATTCTAGGCACTTTCACCATTTGTGGCCAGTTGCAGTAAGAAGCTTCTCTAACTAAGGCTGGACACAACACTGATCTCTGGGTATAAATATGACCATTTAGCAAAACAATACTAGTAGATTTCCCCCCTCGGATCATATAATCTCCCTAGCTTCAGGCTCTGGAGTAAGTTTACAGAGCCCTGTGGAATGGGCCTCAAATTTAATTACAAAGCAGTTGGCTACACCTATAACAGCCAGGCCACTATTGCACTAGAGGGCGCATCTTGCCTTGCAGGTCATTGTTGACACTCAAAGTATTCACAGCTGGGTAAGACCACTGAAGACTCTTCTCCCTGCACAGCACCTTCCAGCACTATGAAAGGTAGAAAGTAGCGAGGAAGCTTTCAGCTCAACTCCAGCTTGATTTCTCTATGTCCTGTGACCGAAGTGTGTGCTGCCTTCAGCAATAGGGTCTTACCATCAAGTTCTGGTGAGCAGCCAAGAGCAACAGCAACAGCCTGTGTTCTCTTGGAGGCCTCTAGGACCTCCCTGGCCAACAACTCTTAGAGAAATATCTCACAGTTGGTTCTACGATTTTCATTTAATAACCAGTGGCTTCTCAGAGGAGCCTGATCCAACCATAGAGGATACCTCCAGTCAAACTATTTCTTAAAATTTTATCTTTAAATAAACATAAAATAATAAGTTTCCATTTGACTTTTTTATATATTCTTAGTTTTGGTTATCTCTCCCTCCCTCCTTAGTTTTCGTATCTGCCCATCCCTCCCAACTTAGATCTTTCTATTCCCAGGATTCTCCCTCTGCAGTTTTTTATTTGATGTGTTCTAGTATCCCCCTTCCCTTCCTCTAATGGCCCTTTTCTGTCTCATCTCTTTAATTGGTTCGTTGACATCATAGCTGAGTCTAGACTGTTGTGGCTGCTGAAGCCCCGGCTTTCATTCTGAAACTCAAGTATCATTTTCCTTCAGCTTGAGGGAAAGATGGTCAAACAAACGGATAGATGCAATATGGGGGACAGACTAGGAAGAATCACAGCTTGTCATAGGAGTTCATGAGTGGGGTCATACAGTTGTGGGTATTGAGGAGTCAGAGGGATGTGAAAAGGGGGAATCCTCCCATCTGCACTGGAAATTTGGAGAAAGTATAGTCTTTTCCCTGAGGCAGATTCTCTTCAGCTCAGCTCTTGGTTCCCATCTTCTCTAGTCTTTCCTCATTGGACTTACTTTTTAGACTCTTCAGTCTATCGGTTGCCTCTTGGAATATGTGGTTGTAAGGGAAGAGCCAGCCTAGCTAAGAACTACAAGCATGTTCTGATCAGGGCAGAAAGCAGTGGGCACATTGAACATAACCTCCCTTGAAGGAATTGTTTGCGCCCAATTTGTACAGCCACAGTTGTTTCACATAGAACATAGATCTAGCCTGTAATTCTGCAGCTTTTCCTGTGTGTGTGGGTGGGGGGAGTGTGGTATATATGCATGTGTGGGTATACAATCCCATGATTGCTCCCACAGAAACCGAAAGGCTGATGTTGGGTGTCTTCCTCATGACACAGATTCTGTCTAGTGGCTCATTTCCCATGATTGCCTTACAAAGGCATTTGCTCTTGGCACTGATTCAAGGCTGAATATGCTACGAGCCCCTGGATGCTTCACCGTTCCTCGCTGCTTTTCTCAACACTACCTCCACCCTAAAAAACAGCCTGTCCTTAAAGTCACTTTAATCAAACTTTATGAGTATGTGAATGATATCTGCTGGGTACCAGACAGGTAAAACATAGCTTTCTTGACTTAATTCATCATGCGAGTCCAACGAAATCGTTTTGGAAGCTTAGTTTTTCACATATTATAATAGCTTTTATTTCCAGTCTTGTCTTACCTGGAAACTTGAACAAACTTTCCTTACTGTCTAAAGCCAGACAAGTTCATATGACACTCCAAAGCTAACAAAGGAAGGGAGTTTGAAAAGCACATGCTCTAAGCCAGAATCACAACATTGCCTGAATGAGTCTGATGCCTCCTCTCCCCACTCAGGAGTTTCAAGGGAAAGCAAGACAGAGAAGCACTTACCCGGAGGGAAGAGGTAAAGTAGACATACATGCAGAGAGCAGTGTGTTAGGAGAATAGTGGAGTCACAGTTAAGACCTGGCTTTCCCAAGTGGAGATAGTCAAGACTTGATGTATGGGGGAAGAGAGAAAGTCTGTGCAGTAACTCAGCTTCTGAATTATGCTAGATTTTTCCATCTCTACACTCATCACTGGTGGGAGATCTGACCATTCAGCACACTCCTTTCCTGTAGATCAGAGGAAGCTGCCATTACATCTGATAGGCCAAAGGGTAACAAGGCAATAAGGCCCACTGTATGCCTTCATCGAAGGCACTGGAAAAAAAGAATGCTGCTTAGGATGGTGTGATTGGAGTTGGACTTGTCACTACAGATCCGAAGACTGACATCAATGAAGATTGATACTTGTGGAAAATATTTCCAATGCTTACTAACAGCCACTTGGTTAGACCTCATTTGCCAGCTTCCCCTGGCATGATGTGCTCCTGTAAGACACAGTTCTGACCAGTGGAATGTGGATGGAGATGAGACCCAGCATTTCTAGGCCTGACCTCCAGAAGTCTTGGCAGTCATAAATTGAAGATGGCAGCATCGTAAGGTGGAAAGACCCATGTGTCCTGACAACTAGGTGGAGGCCAAGCCCCTACTGCTGATTATAGTGTGTGAGGATATAAGGGAGAATGTTTACTGTTAACAACATTAGATGTTGGGGTTAGAACAGTTAGCCCGCCCTGACTAATATAAGAATAGGTACTAGAAGGAGAAATCAAACCCACCTCACATAAGCATGCAACGAGCTATGACCTAACAAATTATAGCACTTTCTAGCTCAGTTTTCTGTTTTCCATAATAAAAAGTGTGAGATTTGGAAGATCATTCATAATCAGATAGAGAAAGACAGAGAGAGATAGAGAGACAGAGAGGGAGAGACAGAGAGAGAGAGACAGAGAAAGACAAAACTATACATATATCACGTCTCTCTTCTCCACCAGGCAGCTCACTCTGATCTAACAAAAAAGATATGAAATTTGTTTATGTACAGTGAATCATGATTATTTTTACTGTCCTCCCTTCTTTCCTTCTCTCCTCTCCTTCTTTGTTCATTTGTCCCTCCTTTCCCTTCCTCTCTCTCCCTCCCTCCTCTCTCCATCCCTCTTCCTTTTCTTTTTCCAGAAGTTTTAAAAATGCTTTTTAATAGTCAACTTAAATTTATTTGTAGGAAGCGACCTCTACTTTATGGTTCTGTAATTCTTCAACGTCTATATCCTTCCCCTCTTTCTTAGACAACATTTATACTCTTTCAGTAAATTTGGTTTCCATGAATGTAGAATAATATGTACTTCTACCACTTCACAGAAAATGCCAGAACCTTATGACAATTTAGCTCCATTTATTCCCTCCTACCATAATAACTTACTCTTATGGAGCTATGTGCCAGCACTCTCAACACTGCATACTTATTGATCCACTGAATCCTCACTGTAGCCCTCCGAGTCTGCTAATTTATTAACCCTATTCTGAGGCTGGGGCGATGGCTTAGTTGGTAAAGTGTTTGCTTCACAAGCATGAGAACCTGAGTTCCATCCCCAGAACCCTTGTAAAATTGTCTGGCATGGTGCTGGGTGTCTGTGATCCCAGCCCTAGGGACGTAGAGACAGGAGGATCCTTGGAGTTCACTGGCCAGCCAGTCTAGCCTAAACCAATTGGGCTCCAGATTCTGTGAGCAACCCTGTTTGAAAAGAGGTGGACTGTGCTCCTGAGGATGATACCTGAGGTTGTCCTCTGGCCTCCACATGTATATACATACATGTGCACCCCCCCTACACATACATTAAAAAATAAAAATAAAATATGATGCCCATTCTGCAGCTGTGAAAAATGGTGTACAAAGGAGCGATTTCTTCAAGGGCCTCTCAGCTTCTGTGCTCCATCAGAGGCTGCCCATGGCTGTCTCAGCTGCTGCTGACATCTAAACTATATTTGGTATGTTCTGATTGTGCTCAACCTTCTTTCTCACATGATCCTCTATGTCATGCTTTCTCACCAGTGTCCCAGTGAACACAAAAGAGGCTCTGCATCCCAGCAAGATTCCATGAACACGCTGGGCCAGGAAGTGCAGACCACTGGGCAGTTAAGCCAAGCACACCACTCCCAGAGGGTTTAGGGTTGTGGGAAGATGTCCTTGACTCTCTCACCTCTGCACAGCCCTGATGTGTGTGGAGTCCATCGAAGCTACCTTCTTGGACACCCACTCAGTTGCTACCTGGTAACTTCCCTTGGAGCACTTGGGGGGCAAAGGAGAGGCAACACGCCTGCAATGTAATTAACACTATAACAACTTGTTTCCCCCTTGGAGAATTACACCATTAGCTGCTTCAATTGTGCATGAAATATAAATTACATTACTCGGAGGCATCATGTCTGAGCAGACGCGATGCTAAGTGACGAGGCTCTCCGGGGTGCATCCCACTCCCCAGCCAGCGGGTCAGAAGGAACACAGACCCCGAGGATGAGCACCAACCCATCAGCCTGTCATCTCCTCGGCTGTTCTAGCTTAGGAAACTTAACATGTAGAATTGTTCCTGGACCATGATGGGCAATACAACACTTTTCCTACTTGTTCAATAGTTTGGAATCTCAGACTTTCTTTTTCTCTTCCTTAGCTCCCCCACACAAGCAGAAACGAAGGGTTACTTTCCTCCTTGCCGGTGTATGCATGTGCACACGTTTGCGTGTGTGCTTGTGTGCATGTCCATGTGTGCACATTTATTTATGATTAATTAAAACTATTATTATTGTATGTGTGCGTGATGTGTGAGCATGGGCATTCACAGTGTGCATGTGTAGGTCAGAAGACAACTTGGTGGTGTTGGTTCTCTCTTTGTATCTTTACCTGGGTTCTGGGTATCAAACTTGGGTCATTAGGTTTGCACATCAAACACTTTACCTACTGAGCCATCTCTCTGACCCATGTGTGCACATTTCAACAGGCTGGAGGATTCAGTCCAGAGATTAAATACTTGTCAGAGTGATGGGAAGTGGACAGGCAGGTCCACTTGAGAGCAGAAAGAAGTACTCCTTCACCATCACATTCAAATGACTCCTCGGCATCCATTCCTTCAGTCTGCAGAAAGTGCTGCCACCCTGACTTCCACCCTCACCCCTCACCTTGACCCCTGTGCCCACCTGCTCGCATCCTACCTTGCCCACACAACACCCTACTTTCCAGCTCTGTGCACAGGGTCCTCAGCAAGCTTAAGGCCCATGCACTGTATGAACACTCCTGGGTTCAGGGGGTGCCGAGAAAAATCGACGCAGGGTTTGGCTCATCCTCCTCCTGAAGGACAGTGAAGGGGCTTTCCAAACCCTGGCATGCTAAGGAGGTGTCCTTGCTTTCTCAAGACATGGCTTAATTTACATCTGTTTCCATTATGAGAAAGGAAGTGACACTAGGGACAATCAGCGGTGATCACTAAAGTACCATTTTAGTTTGTTTGTTTGTTTTGGCTTTTTAATACAGGGTCTCTCACTGTGTAGCCCTGCTGTCCTGGTACTCACAATGGCCTCAAACTCACAGACATCAGTCTGCCTTTTTCTCCTGAGTGTTGGGATCAAAGACATGCCCCACTCTGCCAGGTTTTTCACCAATGTACTTTTTTTAAAAAATATTTTTTTAATTTATTATTTTTATTTTATGTGTATGCATGTATTGCCTGCGTGTACGTGAGTGCACCCATGTCGTGCAATGCTGCGGAGGTCAGAAGAGGGCTTCAGATTCCCCTGGAACTGGAATTAAGGACGGTCATAGTCGCCATGTGGGTGCTGGGAATCGAACCCAGGTCCCCTGCAAAAGCAGTCAGTGCTCTTAACTGCCCCACCAATGTACTTTTTATGAAGTTGCTATCCTTCCAATCCAGGGGTGCATTGCGTCCCTCTTCTCACACCCTGGTGCCTGGTCTCATGGGAATACTGGAGAGGGCTGCCCTTGGGTGCTGTTAGCAGCTGCTGGGAAGGCTCAGAGCCAGTTCCTTTCGACAGAGCTCACGTTAACGGGCAGGCAGGAAGTTTGGAAAATGAGCCTGAAGCTGCAGGAGAAATTTGGGAAAATATCGTGCAATTACCCTAATGACAGCTGTACAAATCACACAACCGCTCCTCAAATCCCCTGCCGGAGAGGAGAGCCAAAACCAGGAAGAGCCAAAACCCACATATGGATTCAAGGAGACCTGCAGAGGGCCTGGGGGTGGGGAAGGGAGAGCCAAAAGGCTCTAGGGGCTGCACTTCTGCTGGGAGGGAGGGGACGGCTCCACAGCAGTCCCCTCTAGTCTTGCTTTATTCAGACCAGACCCATCCTATGGAAGTTCTTCCATCTGTCTGTCATCGCTCTTCCCAGCTTTGTGCCTCACTCTTTCTTCCAGCCATTCCCAGTCCCAGAGATGCCGCACAAGGGCTCACAGGATAGGGTGACAGCTGTGGGCTCTTACCGTCCTGGCCTGGGAAACCTCCTCTATTCTGCAAATCCAAATATTTTCTTGGACTGGGATCAAGGTCTGGGATTGAGCCCGTCTTTCCTTTTTTCTTACAGAGTCAGCCTAAGCTTCCTCCCACACCCCGGGTAGTCACCATTAGCAGAATTCCCATTCTCATGGAGCCACCTGCTGTGAGAAACCCCAGATCTGCCTGTTGGGGGCAGGGTGTTGCAGATGTCCTTCTCTGGCCTGCACCACAGGCCCACAGTAAGTGTTTAATCATAGGTCAGCCACAGAGGGGAGAGTGGACTACAGATTGTCCTTCAATGGTCTGATTTCATAGGCCAGGAATCTAGGGACGTACTGGCAAGCCCTTTGTACAGAATGAGAAACTGAGGCTTTAGAGGCACAGAGGTAGTCAGCAGGTATCTGTTGGGTACTTGCATCAGGCTCTGGATTCTCCATCGGTATATAGACAGGAGTAGGTTGTCATCCCTGGCCCTCACTCATGGAGGCAGGTATTGAGGTTATGGGAGGATGGGAGACCTTTGAAGGTAGAAAGGAGTCAGAGGTACAGAGAAGCTGTGTGGGGGGTGGGGTTACGGTGGGTACAACTTACGGCAAAGGAAAAACAAGAGGAGGAAAGCTCTGGCGCTGACCTTATCCAGAGGGTTGTTCCTTACCAATAGGCTAAACCAGCTGGAAGGGTGTTAGAGGACCCTTGTCTAGTGAGGAATCTGAAATGAACCTTTTTCTCGGGATCAGGGAGTTTCTGCTGGAAGCTCATGAGCAGCCTTCTGCTGGAGGCTACTATTTTTGGAAAAGGCGCTCTGTGGCAGGCCTGGGCCAAATGCTTGACCCATGTGCTCTCTGTAGCAGTAAGGTTACTGTTATAACTCTGGCCTCTGTGGTCAGACTGCCCTGGGTTCTAATCTTTGTGATTTGGGGCCAGTCAGTCTGGAGGATGGGGAAACAAAAGGTTTCCACCTCAAAGGATTGTAGGGAAGGTTAAATGAATTAAGGAGTGTAAAGAGCCTGGGAATGGGTGATGGGAGGATGGGGGTGGGGGGATATCTTCAAAGTGTGGGTGTTGACCAACAGCCATCAGCATCCCCAAGGGGCATTAGAAATGCAGGATCACAGGCCCCGCCCCCATCTCCTGAATGGGAATCTGCATGTTTAATAGACCCCCTGAGGCTCATGTGAGTGTTGGAAGCACTGGCCAATAAAGAGCTCCAAGACCCTAGGAAGTGCTCTCTAACCGTTGGCTTCCATTAGTGTGATTATTTATTATTCCATGCGGTCCTGAAGCATACCCACTGGGCAGCAGCTCAGAGAGAGTCAGGAGCCTGCCTCAGCTCCCTTAGCGAGGAGGAAGTGGGGTTCCTGGACAGAGAGTCAGCACGCAGCCTGCTGGGATAGCCAGTGCAGGAAACTTCAGTGTTCAAGTCCACAGATACGGGAAAACTAAGGTAGTTATTCACTCTGCACAGTGACTCCTTGGCACTGGTACCCCTGCTACTAAGTGGCACACCACCATTATCAACATGTGCATTGCAAAACCGTGATTAAAGGGCTGAGGACGTGACTCAGGTGGGTAGAGCACTTGCCTAATGTTCACAAAGTCCTGGGTTCCATACCCAGTACTGGAGGTGCATGACTGTAATCCTAAATGGAGCCAAGAAGATCAGAAGTTCAAGGTCGTCTTCCTGTACATAGCGAGTTTGAGGCCATTCTGGCATACGCGAAACCCTGTCTCAAACAGAAAACAAAGCAAAGCAAAGAAAAACACACAAAACAAACAACACCCCCCCCCCAAAAAAAAAACAGGGCAGCTGTGGTTAGGTTTCACATAAAACTGACCATCGAAAAAGTGCTTTTCAGTGACATTAAGTATATCTTACAAATGCTGCAACTGTCCACTATGTGTTCTTTGAACTTTTAAATAACCACCCTTAAGGGAAATGCCACATTAAATACCAGTCGTTCTCTATCTGCCACCCATCCACCCTTGGCCACTGTGAATCAACTCTCTGTACAAAATTGCGTATGCTGGGCATTTTACATAAATGGAATTATTAATGCTTTTCACTTAACATCACATTTTGTTTTTAAAAAGTTCATATATATATGTATATTATTGTATATGTGGAGGGGCATGTGGAAGTCAGCGGCTGACTCTTTTTAGAGTCAGTTCTTTCCTTCCATCTTTACACGGGTTCTGGGACTGGAACTCAGGCTGTCAGGTTTGTGTGGCAAGCATCTTTATCCACTGAATCATCTAGCTGGACCTTAGCATTGTATTTTGGAAGGTTATCTAAGTGATAGCACAGATCTGAATCCGATTCTTTTTTATAGCTGCCTGATATCCCATTGTATATACAGACCAGTTTTGCTTATCCATTTACCTGCTGGCAATTGGGCTGTTTCTACCCTTGGCTGTTATGAACAGTACTGTTGTGAGCCTTCCAGTACACACTGTGGCAAGTCCCTGCTTTCTGTTCTTTGGGGGCCTGTCACGGGATCCTATGGTAATCCAACCTTTAACTTGATGAGGAACAACAGGGATTTTCAGTTTTTCTTCCTGTTGGCACTGAAAAGACCCTTCTGGTCTAGAAAGGAACAACGCAAACCTTGCCTCTGGCTCATGAGTTATGCTGGTAGGCATGTCTGCAGAGGCCCAGCCCCCTGGGGTCCCAACTCAGCCTGGGGAGCCTCTACTTTGCTTTTTCCCTGCAGCTCCCTTGTGGGATGAGGCAGCTCCACTCTGTTACTCAGTTATACTGAGGGAAATCGGTGGGCAAAGAAGTCATGTGGGGAGCACCCAAATGTGTTGTGGTCCTTGAGTGTGGGCCACTGACTGGGTGAATTAAGGGACAAGGGAAGTAGGCAGAGAGAAGGGCACAGAGAGCCCAATGTCCAGATCCATCCTTGCTGAAGGAGTAAGGGCACAGCCAGGGGGTGACAGTCTGTCTTTGTTTTCAAGAGGAGCCCCTTGGGAGGGCAAGTGCCAAAGCCTAGAAGGGCTGGAGTCTCGCACCGGCCTTACAGCTATTGGGGGTCAGATACCTGGTGTGGGGGTTCACCCTTCAGAGGCTGATTAATGGCTTTCTCTCACCCTCTTGATTCTCTCTGTGGTTCCTTAAGGAACAACTCTTGAGGAAGGCTAATATGCAAGCAGGAGGGTGGGCCCAAGGCCCTCAACCAGGCTGCAGCATAGAGTACGGATGTTTCCTTCTTCCCAAATAGTGGGAGGGGACTTGAGCTACATGATTTTCTCTGGTTAGAAGCCTGGTAGGAGCTAGAAGGGTGAGAACTGAGAGGAGGAGCAGGAGGAGGAGGGACCGGTTGCAAGTGGGGCTGAGGGGAGGCACGCTAGGTGAGCAGGCAGATGCTGCTGCCTGGTGAGCTAGGATAGTATGGAGGGCAGTGGTCGGTGAAGCCAGCCTCAGAGTGCTTTGGCTCCCGTTCCCACTCCTAAGCCAGCTGCGCAGGAGAATTCTTCCTCTCTGTACACAAACACTAGCGCCTTCACCTCCATTGTGCACTGAAGCCCAAAGTGGGGCCCTTATCTACCCACCCCTCCCACCGACCTGTCCCTGTTGCCATGGAAACTATCTCGGGGGTAAGGTGATCTCTCTCTACTTGCAACCTCCCTGCTTTCAGCACCAATCAATCAAACCCCCCAACCCCATCTCCAAGGGGGAGGTCCTAGGGGAGAGTGAGGAAGGAGAGAAATTAAACACAGGAAAAAGAACAACAACAGTAATGAAAAATGAACAAAGAGGGGGGTGATGTAATTCCGGCTGTTGATCAATTCCTTTTGTCCCTCCAGTGACCACACCCTTCCTTGCTTAACTCCTGGAGGCAGAAGGGGGCTGTCTGTAGGGGGTTTCCAGAGCACCGGCTTGGAGGGGGGCAGTATCTCTGGCCATGGAGGCCTTCTAAGACACGTCTTCCGCTACCCATGCGCCCTCCTCAGAAAGAAGGTCACAGAAATGACAAATCAGCCTGGTCATGGGTAATTAGAGACGGGCTAGAGCTTACCTGCCAGACTAAGCAAGGTCACAGCTGGGTTGACCATCGAGGATTTATTTCCCGTAGCAGATTGCATTCTGCGCAAGTGACTGAAAGGGTAGTTTCTGCCCCACAAGCTCTTCTAGTAACTTGTCTCACCCCTGTGCAAAGATGGCGCTCATTACCCCATCCTTTCAACCTAAGGGGGCGGGGCTTAGGGTTGCATCTAGGGATAGATGTACAGGTGGAAGTAATGTTACATAACCTCTGGAGCTAGGTATGAAAGGGCAATACAGCTTCAACCTGGATTTTCCCAAGCCGTGCTCCCTGCAGTCCAGTTGTCATGCTATGTAAAAGCCCAGACTAGAACAGAGACACCATGTGATGGTGTTCCTGACAACAGTCTCTACTGAGGTCTCCACCAACAGACAGCATCAACAACCAGACAAGCAGATGAGGAAACTTTTGAGATGACTGTTGCTTTGGCCACTATCTGACTGAAATGATAGGGGTGTCACCTGCTTGAGCAGAGCCAGTCCTCAGAACCACAGGAAATAATAGTCACTGACTGTTGTGGTTTTGTGCTACCAGGTTTGAGTTGGCTGGTTTCACACCAACGGAAACCGGGAATGAGGGCTGGGGATGTAGTTTAGTTGGTACAATGTTTGTCTCACATGCAGGAGTCCCTGGGTTGGATCCCTAGCACTGCACAAAATGTGGTGTGGTGGGCCAAGCCTGTAATTCTAGTACTCAGGAAGTAGAGTGGAGTTCAAGGTCATTCTGGAAACTTATCAAAGTTCAAGGTTACAAGAGATTCTGTTTCAAAAAAAATCCCAAAGCAGAAAACCAAAAACAGAACCAAACAAAAAATGTTAAAACTACAATGAAGTTGTACATTAGGAATTACTATTATTTTTTCTATTTTTTGTAGTTCCAAGGATTGAATCCGGAGCTTCATGGAATGCTAGGCAAGTGCGCTATCACTAAGCTGGGCATCAAGAATTGGTATTCTATGGCAAGATTTGCACAACAAACTAACTTTGGCTTCTCAACTTATCTGCCTTTAAAATGGCAAAGGTAGGAGACTAAGTTTCTCATGATCTATTTGATGGTTCGTTTAACGTTGGGTACCCATAGCCATAATCAGTCACCACTCTGTCAAATGCTGTGAGGGACCCAGCTGAAAATTACAATCCAGGTGATGATTTTGTGCTCCACAAGAAACCGCTGTTGCATTGTCACTAGGCACTTATCTGACCAATTTGCTCATGGGTGTCCTCTTGGCCACGTCAGTCAGTTTTCTCTGTTCTTTGCGAATGGCTTCCTGCATATTCCCCTGACTGGGATCCTTCGTAGGTAGTTGTCACATGACTTTATGTAAATAGACTTCTTTAAGTTGCCTGCCTCGATGGTTTTCAAACTTTAGCAGACATCAGACTCATCTAGAAGTTTAGTTAAAACAACTTCCTGGAGTCCAGCCCCAAGTTGAATTTGTAATGCAGCAGAAGCTTGAAAGTCTGCATTTCTTTTGTGTGTGTGGTATATATGTGTATGTGTTTGTATGTGTGTGTGTGTGTGCATATGTGTGCATGTTTATATGTGGAGACTAGAGGTGGACACTGGGTCCTAGCCGGTGTTTACCTTCTCTTCACTAGAACTGATACCCAAGATGGAGATAACTTACAAAGAGAAGGGTTTCCTTTGACACATAGTTTTGGAGGCATCACTTCATAATTGAGTGGTCTTCTTTCCTTTGGGCCTGTGGTGAGGCAGTACATCAAGGCTGGATCATGTAGTGGAGCAGAACTTTTCATTTCATGACTGGGATTTGAAAAAGAAAAGGAAGAAATTAGGGAGCCACCATCCCTGTCAAGAGCACACTTTTGATGACCTGAAGCCTTCCTCTCAGCCCATGACTCTTAACAGTTCTACCACCTCCCAGTGGTGTCACCTTGGAGACCAAATCTTCAACAAATGGGCCCTTTTAGGGAAATTCAAGACCCAAATAATAGACAATATGGTAGCACAAGCTTGTATCTCTGCTACTCCAGAGGCTAAGGTAGGATCATGAATTAAAGGCCTTCTTGGGTTACAGACTGAGTACAAGACCAGCCTGGGTAACTTAGCTTAGTACTGCTATCAGCCTTTTTACAGTGGACAGTGGTTACTTCAGAGATTTAGAACTGGTCAAAGTGCTAAGAATAAGTGACTGAATTCTCAGGCCTAAATGGAACATCTACAGCCTTCATTCCAAGGCTCATGGAACACTGAGGAAGAGGATTAAGAAAAAATGTAAAAGCTGGAGGAAAAGGGAAGAATGTTGTGGGACACTATCTTAAGATTGTCTTCTTGGCATGACATGGCTGTTGCAGTCATGAACTTTCAGCAGCTGTGATTGCCTTCACAAGTCTGCACAATATTGGCCCCATCAACCATTTATCATGGAATGGGAAGGAGCTCACGAGGCCCAGCCCCTCTCTGAGGATTTACAGGCAACTAATGGTTGATGGGGGAGGGAGAAACATTTTCTTCAATAGTGTAGCCACTGGTTAGATGCCCATGCTTCTGTAAATAATCCCTCACCCATACTCATGTAAGGGACCCTAATTAAACTCATTGAGTCACACACAAAAATCAAGAACCTAAAAGGACTTGTTGAGAAGAGGGATGAGGTTCAACAGCAAAGCGGGGGGGCGGGTGTCAAGAGAGGACAATGGGGGTGAGTTTGATCAAAATATATTATACATGTATTAAAACATGCCTTTAATCCCAGCACTTGTGAGGCAGAGGCAGGTGGCTCTCTGTGAGCTCAAGGCCAGCCTGGTCTACATAGTGAGTTCCAGGACAGCTGGGGCTACAGGAAGACCCTGTCTCAAAAAGACCAAAAAAAAAAAAAAGTCAATAAAACTTATAGTATCATATATGCTAATGAAAAACAAAAAATAAGTTAAAAAGAGGGCTTGGGTATAGCTCAATGACAGAGTGCTTGCCTGGCATGAGTGAGGTCCTAGATTCTATCCCAGTGCCACACACGCACAAGACTTGAACTATAGCACAACATGAATGTCGGGCAGTGTCTCTCTACTTCAATGCTCTCCAGCTTCCTCGCCTCCTATCCTAGTGTGGGCTTCGAGTAGCTCTTGCTTGAACCATTGCCACAGCCTGTGGAGTACTTCCCTACCACTAACTTGCTTTTCCGCCTTCCTATTTGTTGACTCCATTACCAATTAGATTTCGGACTTGGAGATCAGATCTCTTAATTCCTCCAAGAAACATTTGAATAACTCTCTTTAACTAGAGCAGACACTAGGGGTGCCCCACTGTCTGATCTTTATGCCATTTAGAAGGGCACTGACTCCAGCTAAGTGCATCTGCATTCTTGGCAACCAGTTTCTTGGTGCCAGAGTCACTTCACCTGTGCCACAGAATGGGGACAGCCCTAAGTGCCTGGGCCCTCTAGCTTCCTTGCTTCAATTGGGACATATCTGAGTTGTGACTTGTACTGGGGTTGAGTGTTTCCTTTCAGGATTAGGCAGAACCCCTAGATTTGGCCTTGGGACTTCTCCACATCTTTTCTGACTTTTCCTGATGATTCCTCAAGAATCCTTATTTATGTCTGGGGGACCTTGACCTTAAGACAAGAGCTTAGAGGATAAAGGAAAACTCCTTAACTTGCAAGTCAAGGCCTTTGGAAATTGGTCTGAGCAATGTTTATAGATGTATCTTTCCTAAGTCCTATCTAACACTACAGCCACATCAAGGACTTGAGCTTCCAGAAAATGCCATAGACTTTCAGCTTCCTGTAGCTCAAAGGGTATGTTACTCCTCTGGGAGAATGTCAATCCAGCCTATCCTTGAAGGCTTAGTAAACATGTGAAATCTTTGGAAGTCTCCCTGCTTGAACTACCACTCCTGTACCTTTTGTCCTTGTGTTTTATATTTTTTTCCTTGGTACTATGTTTCCTGAGTTTATGCATAAAAGTCTGTTCCCCACATTCACTTCCCCAGGAGCACGATCCTGTCATTAATGTCTATATTCTTGGTGCTCTGCAGAAGTCCTTAGAAGGTGCTTTTCATGGGCCCCACCGTATTACCTCAGAAAAGATAGGCTGAACTCTTAACTTCAAGCATTCCAGAATATGACTTTACTTAGACAGAGCATCTTTGCAAAAGGTATCAAATTAAGAAGAGGCCATTAGAATGGGCCCCAATCCAATATGACTGGTGTCATAAAAATGGGAAACTTGGACCCCAAAACAACACAAGATGAATTTACATGTGAATATGAAGGCAGAGATTGCGATGATGCTTTCTTTTGGCTTTTTGAGACAGGGTCTTCCTGTAGCTGCAGCTGGCCTGGAACTTGCTATGTAAACCAGATTGGGCTCTATCTCACAGAGATCTACCTGCCTCTGGTGGGATTAAAGGCATGTGCCACCACACCTACTGGATGATGCTTCTTGAGTTAAAGAACACCAGAGATAACCAGTAAGTGCCAGGGGATAGGGGAGAGGAAGGGGACAGATGCCCCTCATGACCCTGAGAAGGACCCAACCCTTTAAGACCCCTCGATTTCGTACTTCTAGTCTAAAGGATACACATGGCTATTGTGGGTCACCCAATGTGTGGTGCTTGGTTAGAGCAATTCCAGGAAGCAGAGTGCCTGGGAAGTGTCTGCTGAGAGAACAAATTTGATGGAGCCCTTACTGAGCACATAGGAAGCACTGCACTTGGGCGCGTGCAAATATTAACTCCTTTAATTCTCATAGAACCACTATAAAGCTGTACCACGGTTATCTCATTTCACAGAGGAAATTGAGACACAGAGGGGTTAAGTAACTTCTTCAGAGCCTGAGACTGTCAGCATTATACTGTTTGAATTTAGATTACTTTCGTAACAACTGTTGCACAGAAGGATGTCAGGACAGACAGTCAGAGGAGGAAACGTGCAGAGTGGGTGAACTCATTCACCAACATTCGGCTGGTGAGGGCCAGAAACAGAGCCCTTTTTCTTGCCTGATTCCTAATCTAGTGCCCTCTCTCCAAAGCAGAAGAGATGGGCCTTGAAAGAGTCTCATGATAAATACTCACATTTGAGAGTCATTGCCACTAGCGCGGGTACCAGCCAGTAAAAATGGGGCGGATAGTTGTTGTCAGGGAGACCTGGGTCCTGGGGGAGGATGCTCTGGCGCTGGTTATGGGCTAACAGTGGTCGTGTAAATTTTCATTCTCTGGGAGTGTAACTTCCATGACTGATGGTCACAGGTAGAATTGCTTGGGCTTTAGATTTGTGGACCTGATGCCCATAAACCACATTTTCATATAGAATACATGTCTGAGGAGAAGCGGGCACGTTTTAATCTCATGAGTTACGGTGCTGCCTCCCTCTAAAACCTCTGAGGCCACCTCCAATGAGGGACGAGGTTGCTGTGGTGAGGGTACCCCTCCCAGCACCTCCCAGCCACCCTTCCAGATGAGCTTTTATTTACTCGCTAGGAGGGAAGGAGTTCTAATCGCTTGTTAAGGACCCTTGCTGCCTCATACCTATGAGAAGAGAAGGCATGTGAAAACGCATTTTTGGCCTCTTCAGTCACGATTCCCAATAGCTGTTAACAGCTAAGTGGCTCAGCAATAGGTTTGGCTGCAAAGGTGGTGGTGGTGGTGGTAGTGAGTGTGAGTGTGTGTGTGTGTGTGTGTGTGTGTGTGTGTGTGTGTGTATGTGTGTATCTAAGCTTCTTCACAATCAAGTGGGCTCTTCATATCAGGTCTTTTTAATGCTGGGTTACTTTGGGGTTGGTCAAGTGGGATGGGAGGAAGTATGACTGCTAGAAAACTTCTGTAAGAATAGGGATAGCTTTAAATGGATGGAGCCTGTTGTCCAACAAAGCATCCCAGTCACAAACAAGCACAGTTCCAGTAAGATGCTCTGGTGAGTGATTTGAAGCAGATGCGTACTTGAGGAGTATAGATGGTGGCTTCAGGACTGGGTGGGAAGCAGAGGGGAGCTGGGGTAGACATACACAGTTTAGGCTCTGAGGGTTCTTGGATGAGAGCCTGGAGGTATGACAGATATACAAGGGGAGGGCCAGAAGGAAAGCCTGAAGCTTAAGTAGCAGGATGTTGGAAGCAACAAGGCATAGGCAGCTGGAAACCTAGGTAAGGCTTTCTCAACAGTGAGAGCAAGGCAAAAAGACCCTGAAGACTTCACTCTACTGGGAAGGGCTTTAGGTGTTACTGTTAGGGGAACTTCAATGGTGATGTAACTGACCACCGTTATGCCGGCTCCCAGAGCTCCTTAGCCTGACTTGGCATCCTCATCTTCCTGAGCCAGGCGCATTTTATTTCTTCCCCTCCCTCTGTCTCAGGACTCCATGGCCCCTTCTTTTTGTCTATGCCCCTACCAGGTGAGCTTACCAGTGGCATGGTATTGAATACCATTTTCTACACAAAAGATTGCAATGTCTGAGGGTTACTCGACCCTTTCCGCTTGGACACAAACAGCTTTGCAGTCTCAGCCAACTCCCTATCACCTCCTTACTCTAGCCTGTTCTGCCCACAGTCTTCTGGATCTCACTTTTGGCAGCTCCATTCTTCCAGTTGCTCAGGTCCAAAACATAACATTCATCCTCCTCCACTTTTTTTCTCCCATCCATCCTGGCAAACCCTGCTGGCAATACCTAAAAACACTGATCCAGAATCTGGTCACTTCCCACCTTTCCTGCTGCTGTGGCCCCGCTTCTGTCACCATCTGCTTAAGTCTGGAGCCTGGGCTACTGCAGCAGTGTCCCAAGTGATTGCCCAAGGATTTGTTCTTCCTTATTTCTTTGCATTTTGGAGGCAGGGTCTCACTGTGGAGCCCAGACTGGCTTGCCACCCACATTCCTCCTGCCTTAGGCTCCAGAGTGCTGGGATTACGGGCATGCACCACCATACCAGGCATTAGTCTGAGTCTCTCTCTCTCTCTCTCTCTCTCTCTCTCTCCCTCCTCTCTCCCTCCCTCCCCCCTCCCTTTTCTCTCCCTCCCTCTCCTGCTTCTCTCCCTCCTTCTTTGCTTTTACTTTTCTCCTTCCCTCCCTTCCTCCTTCCTTTCCTTCCTTCTTTCCTTCCTTTCATCTTCACCAGGCATTAGTCTCAGTCTCTCTCTCTCTCTCTCCCCCCTCCTCTCTCCCTCCCTCCCCCTTCCCTTTTCTCTCCCTCCCTCTCCTGCTTCTCTCCCTCCTTCTTTGCTTTTACCTTTTTTCTCCTTCCCTCCCTTCCTCCTTCCTTTCCTTCCTTCTTTCCTTCCTTTCATCTTCCTTCCTTTGAGGCAGTGGGGAGTGAACCCAGGGACTCATGCATGCTAGGCAAATCTACCACACTGAACTACAGGCCAAGTCCCCTTTTCACTTTTTATTTAAGACAGAGTCTCAGTCTCACTGAGTTGCTCAAGCTGGCTACAAGCTCACTCTGTATTCTAGGCAGGCTTTGAACTTGCTATCCTCTTGCCTCCATTCTCTCAGTAGACAGTATTACGGGCCTGCTCAGCCAGGCCCAGCGAAGCTTGTTTTGAAGCAGGCAACTAAAATGCTCCTCTTAGACCATGAGTTGCACCTCGTCACTGTGCTATTTACTTCTTTATAATGGCTCTAGCTCATCACAAAGACAGCAAAAGCCATTGCTGTGATCCACATGGCCTCACCTGCACTCCCCCTGTGACATCATTTTCTACCATTCTCTCTGGGCTCCAGCTACCATGGAAGACCAGGCACACACTTATCTAAGAGTCTTTGCCTGTATCTTCTCTCTCATTTCCCTGTAGGGCTTGAATCCAAAGTCACCTTCTAGTGACACCTTCCTTGACCTATTAAAAACTGTGACCCTGTCATACTCCCCAACAATCCCTGGCTCCCTTGCTTGGTTTATTGCTGTCCATAACATTTTAAAAGCATGTTATGTATTTTACTCCCCCACTAGAATGTAGGTTCCACAAAGGCAAGAAATTGGTAAGAAACCGGAACATTTGGTTCAATACTGAATCTTCATACTTAGAGAAGCCCTGGAACAAAGCAAGGTGCCCACAATCTGAATACAGAAAATTAATTGATCTCCTTGATGTTATTATGTGCTCTTAGTAGCCACTATATTTTTCTCTCTCCTCCCTTTCTCCTTCCTTTCTTGTCTTCCTTTCTTTCATCTTTCTTCTCTCCCTTCCTCCCTCATTTCTTTCATAACTAAATAATGCTGTCCATGCCTTCAATTTCTATAACTCCTTATAGGTTTTAAGACCCTTTCCCACACACAGTCTCACATGATCTTGGCACCAACACACTGATGTCCAGGGAGCAAGTCTTCCCCTTCCTCCTATGACTGAGGGGCCAACCTGAGGTACAAGAAAATGAAGCAGGTGTTCTGGATGGCCCCCAGTGGATTTTCTGGGCTCAGGCCCTCAGCTGCTTACCTGCAGACGTGATCGATGGCTTCCAGTCCAACTGCTGGTAGCTTTTCGCCCCCAGTACTTCCTGAGCATGCTCAGTGAAACACTTGGGAGTCCAGAAGAGCTCATAGCCTTGAGACAACCCCGAACTATAGAAAAAGACTACGTGGTGGATGCAATGTTTATGTTTCTCTGGAATTCTTTTCTTTTTATACATTTAGTGATTTAGTGTGTATGTGAATGTGTGTGTGTGTGTGTGTGTGTGTGTGTGTGTATGTCTGTGTGTGGACATGCATGTATGCATGTGCTATGGCACATGTGTGGAGGTAAGAGGAAACTTTTAGAATTGATTCTCTCCTTCCATCATGTGGGTCCTGGGGATCTAACTGAGTTTTCAGGCTTGGTAGCAAGTGCCTTAACCCAAGGAGCCATCTTGCCACCCCCCATCTTAAATTCTTAGGTTTGAAGGCCTTACCCTTAATGTGATAGGGATTTGGGGGTTGAGCCTTTGGGAGGTGATTATATCTCATTGTAAGACAGGGTTAATATTGGAAGAGGAAGAAGAGGAGGTTGAGCCCAATTCTAAGGTATGGGCCACACAGGATTTCTGGGAGTCCCCCTGGGTGTATGGGGCTTTGGTTGCCCACCAGGGCAATCTCCTCCATATTGTATCTGTGGGCTTTCCTCCCTTTCTTACCCACCCCCTTCCCTGATTCCTTGCTGTGCCTCATGGGAGTACCTCCCAGACAGTCAAACCACCAACCCTGAGTCCTTTCTCAAGTTGGCTTCCAGGAGCCCCGAAGCTGGTAAAGCAGGATGCCAGGCTTCTCTGGAGATAAGAGAGACTCCACTGTGACCCTGCACAGAGTTGCCAGATTTTATATACAAATGAAAGTTGCCTGTTGACATTTGAATTTTAGATAAACAAAGACATGTTTTTAGTATATGTTCTATGCAATATTGGGGGCATACTTATACTAAAAACATTGTGTATCTGCAGTTCACATTTTTCTGGCAACCTGAACCAGGGTTGTAAACAAGGGTGCACTAATTAGGAAACTGGAAATGATTATCGAGGCCTGGATTCTGTATGACTCTGGGCAGGATAATACAGATCTTTGACCCTTTAACCTTTAACGTACCTAATCTGGGACTGGTTTGTATCCTGACCCCCACCTCCTTGGGCATGCTATATAGCCTGACTGTATTCCAGGTGATGGGGGAGAAACAAAACTCAAGATTGATAAGGGGGTGACAGGGATTCCAGGGTCAGTCCTGTGAGGTGGAAAGCCTATGGGCCACGCAACATTTCCCAGCACTGGTGACATCAGTGTGGTGGCTGGTAAAAACCTTGGGCCTGGGACCTGCATGTTCCACTCCTTTCTTCTGCTGCCATCTACATGACAAGGGTGAAACTGTGCTTCAGAGAGGCCCAGAAGACCTCATTCTGGTCACTTCCCCAGAGGGCCAGGAGTTCTGCTGGTTAAGGCCTGGTGGTAGACCAGTGTGGCAAGCCAAAAGTCTGACCAGGGTAGATCCAGGACTGTGTGGGTGCCGGGTGCTGCATATATACCTTGTCTTGCTCTAAGCACATCATAGATATCAGCCCATTGAATACACTAACAACTTTGTGAGGTATATAGAACCCCATTTTCCAGATGAGGAAACTGAGGCACACTGTCACTTGTCTCAGAAGCAGAAGGTTCAGCGTTCAGACTCAGGTAGTATGATGTGGGATTTGCTAGTCCCAGCTACTGAAACACACTCAGAACTGTTCTCAGGGCCTGATAGTGTTGGTCAGTGGTAAGGTGCTTATCTAGCAGGCATGAGGCCATTGGTTCCCAGTACCAGAAAAAGAATTCCCAGGACCATGAAATATCATTGATTATAAAGCACCCAGTACAAGGTTACCACACAGCTAGAGTCTGTGGGTGACCATTCTTGCTACTGTGGTTTTAGCACTATTATCCTCCTCTTCCCCCATACCCTAAATGAAATTGTCCCAGAAGGATTACTGTGGAGAGGTCAGGCTAATTTGTCTTTACTCAGGAGCATTCTCCCCACAAGTTGCCCTATAGATGCTTGAATCCCCCTTCCCCTTGTTGTGACTATGGTCATCCCTGCCTCCAACTTGAAGACCCTGAGTTGATTACACAGGCAGAAAGACTGCTCTGGCACCTTGCAAAACAAGCCTGGGGAAGAAAGAAATAAATGAAGAGCAAACTCTAGAAGCCTCAGGCTGTAGAAACACCAGACTCCAGAAGCCCCAGGCTCCAAAATCTTCAGACTCCAGAAGCTGAGGCTCCAGAAGCACAGGCTCCAGAAACCCAGGCTCCAGAAGCCCCAGGCTCCAGAAACTCCAGGCTCCAGAAAGCCCCAGGCTCCAGAAAGCCCAGGCTACAGAAAGCCCCGGGCTCCAGGCAGGATGAGCAAAGCTACCAGCGAGGTGAGCCTTGGCCAGTGGAGACATTTGGCATCTTATCGGTGCTTGCAGCAGGCCTGGCGTGACTTTGCTTGTCTTTAAACAGTGCCTGAGCAGTTTGATGAGAGCTGAGTTGGGGTGCTGGGGAGGGCAGAGAAAGTATCATTTACTCAATATGACTTCACCATTAAAAAAGAGCCAGAGTGAAATCCTGACTTGTCTGGAGCCCCTACGACACACTTATACCTATACCATTTCCTGCTCTTGTCTCAAGTCCTAATGGGAGGGGGGTAAGGAAAAGGACAGGTTGGATCCATCAGCAGCTAATGCTATTGGAACCGTGTTCTGTCTTCTCAGTATGTTGAAGCTGACTCCCAACTGCCAGTGTGTGTATTTATTTGACAATTTTCTGGAAACGCTGTCCATGTATAGGGAAGAATCACATACTCAAGTTATAACTAGGATATACGTTGGTATATAAATGACCTGGCTCTGTGGGTGAGATAACTTGGAAGTGTGCATTCTGCACCAATACTACTCAAACCATGACCCCTGTGTCCCCCACGATCTATGGAATATTGGCAATTTGTACATTTCAAGATTAGTACACAGGGAAAAGTCAGCACATGGAAGCTTTTCTAGCAATTTGACATTCCTGCGACATCTTAATTATATTTTTGCAAAAGGATCCATTTACAGCGGATTGACACCATTGGTCAACCAAGTTCTTCACCTTGATACACTGAGAAGCACTGTTCTCAGTGATTCCTAGCTTCCATACTGGGAATAAGCTCCAGCTGCCCACAGTGCCAGCTGGCTTGATGACACACCCTGGATTGGCTGTCTTCCTGTCCTGGTCTCACTTTCCCACTCACTCCTCTACTGGTGTTTTCTGCATGTCTCAAATAAACTACTTCATTTTTTTGTTTCCGGTTGGCTTCTGGGACAGCTGAAATTCAGACTCCCTCCCTTGGATGAAGCTGTCCACGATGCCATATGCTGCCTGGGGCATGTAACTGGTGGCTCCTTTACTTTGCCAACAGGAATTAAGGAGCCCATTAAACACAGAGTCATCTGCTCACCTCTGCATGCATTTCTTGCTGCTCCCACAGTCTAAGGTCAGGAGGTCACTGCCCTCAGTGACCTATGCCTCTTCAGAGTCTTACAGGCTGACCAAGACTGATGAAAGACTCATTTTTGGGCATTTGGTAACCAAGACTTGCCAATATTCTGCCTAATATTGAACACCCCCAACACTGTGCCTTCAAGAAAGCCTCTTACTGGGAGAGGTCCAAAGCATTTGTTTATAGACCAGTCAAACCATCCAGGCCAGCCTGTTCTTTTTCCGACACCACTTTTTCGTGTGCATGGAATGTTCAGATTCAAAGTGCTTGGTTGTGCTCTCTCTCTCTCTCTCTCTCTCTTTTTTTTTTTTTGGTCTTTTCGAGACAGGGTCTCCCTGTAGCCCCAGCTGTCCTGGATTCACTATGGAAACCAGGCTGGCCTCGAACTCACAGAGATCCGCCTGCCTCTGCCTCCCAAAGCGTGTGCCACCACGCCCAGCGGGTGTGATCTTTTATGCCTGGAATCATTTCCATGTGGTTCCTTGTTTCCGTGACTCCTGCGTTATTATCCTCTGTTGGTAGACCTCACGATCTTGCTCCTTCCTTTACCGGCTCTTTCCAGCTTGATTCTCCTTGCTTATGGATTTTGCTAACTGCCTGCTCAGCCTGAAGGAGGCCTCCACTGCCCATAAAAGCCCCATGGCTCTAAATCATTTCTCGTTGCCTCTCCTTCTCGCTCACTCATCAGTCCCCAGGACTCCCAGAGTGCAGAATGAAGACCATCTTGAAATCCAATTTTTCCTTCTCCAATTTCTCCATCTAGTGATGCATTTACCTTTGCCAAAAACCTAAAAAGGGGTGCTTCTGAGGCAAGTTAGCCATCTTAGTTGGTGGCCAGGCCTCTGCTTCTGGTACCTGCCCTGCTCAAGAGGCTCTGGTGGTAGGGGAGGAGGGTTCCTCAAGTTTCTCCCCTCCCCATTTTGCAAATAGTATGCTTCTCCCTAGGCCTAGACTGGGCACAACAGGTTGGTTGCATATCTGTGTAACTAGAGGCCAGTAAAGGCCTGGAGTTGTTATATAAGGAGTTTGCACTAGTCAGAAATCTGCTACTGTGACAAATACCTGAGAGGAACAATTTTAAAGAGGAAAAGTTTATTTTGGCTCATGGTTTCAAAGGTTTTAGCCCAAGGTTGGCTGGCTCGATTGCCTTGGGCCTGAGGTGAGGCAGAGCATCATGGTGACTGGAGCATGTGACAAAGGCTGTTTAATCACGATGGCCAAGAAGAACAGAGAGGGTGGGAGAGAGGAAAAGAAGGAAGGAGGGAGAGAGAGAGAGAGAGAGAGAGAGAGAGAGAGAGAGAGAGAGAGAGAGAGAATGAGAATGGGGATAAGTTAGCTTTCAAGGACATGTCCCCAGTGATCTACTTTTTCCAGTTAAGCCCTACCTCCTAAAGTTTCTAGCACCTCCCCAAATAGTGCCACCAGCTGGGGACCAGCTTTCCATCCATGAGCCTTTTTGGACGGCACACTGTATCCAAGCCATGACAAAGTCTGCCTATTCGGAGGCCACCAAATGTGGAGAGGACACTCAGGCACAGTGGTTTTCTTCCTGTAAGTGTCTGCCTAGCAGTCCCAGACTCCACCTGACCTAGGTGTTAGACAAGTGATTGATGAGTCCAGATTCCAACCCCCAGCTGCAAATCATACCTAGACTTTGAATGTACAGATCAGACATCAAATCTCATGTAGCAGAGACCAACTGTCATTGATGTGCCCTGTCTCCATTCCTGACCCACAGTATCTTGGAACATTTTAAAAAAAACCAGTTATTGCTTAAAGCTCCTAAGTATTGAGGCTAATTTGTTATTATTGCCTGCTACAGGCTCCAAGGGCAGGCCAACATGAGCAAAATTACTGCAGAGTGTACAATGAGATGTCTAGGGGACACTGGGACTTGTGTTTTGTCTTTTCCAACTCTATTCAATAGCATCTCAGTAATAGCTATTTGGCCACAACAGCTATTACAGAGAGGCAGATTATTCAGACTTTCTGATCCATTTTTGGTCATACTGTGTACCAGTGCTGGGTATAGGTGTTAGGGATATAGACTGTATGTCTGGACTGTGGGGTAGCATCCTTTAGATTATGAAATATTTTACATACATCCAATGGCTTACCAGTTCCTGATTCACAGGGTCTTATGCTGCACTTTTGATGTACTCTTATTCTGAAGCCATGTTTTATTGGTAACCTTGAAGCCATTCGTTACTTTAATATTCTTATCTGGAAAGACCACTGTGGTATTTTGAATGAGAAATGTCCCCCATAGGTTCCAAATTGGTCTTGGAACCTTTAAGAGGTGTGGCCATACTGGAGGAAGCAAGTCACTTAGGGAGGGTTTTGAGAATTCTTAATCTTTGTTCCCACTACCAGTTAGTCTCTCTGTCTTCTCTCTCTGTCTCTCTGTCAGACTGTCTCTCTCTCTCTCTCTCTCTCTCTCTCTCTCTCTCTCTCTTTCTCTTTCTCGGTCATGATGTTTCATCACAGTAACAGAAATGTAACTAATATAACCATGGATGAAGAATAGTTTTGATGTCTGGCTCCCCTACATTTTGTCTAAATTCTTCTTGAAAATAAAATCATTTTTCTTTGTCTCTTCTTGATTCTCCTGTACTTGCTATTCATCTGTTGTTTAAATTGTTAGTGATTGTGGTGGTAGAAATGAGGCAGAAAGGGAATAATATGCTTAATTTGGCTCTATCAATGTGTATAAAATGGTGATATACAGGTGCAATGTTTGGAATTGGATTGACTGTGTTCTCCAAAGGTTTGTGTGTTGAAGGCTTGGTCCCCAGGGTAGCAGTGATAAGAGACATATAACCTTTAAAGAGGTAGAACATGGTAGGAGGTAATTAGGTCACTGGAGATGCTGCTCCTTTGGATTGGATGGGATTAATGTAACTTTCTCAGAATGCTGGTTAGTACTTATGAAAATGGGTTGTTATGAAAAAAGCAAGTCTAGCCACTTGTGATGGTTAATCTTGGCTTTCAACTTGACTGAATTTAGAATCACCTAGGAGAAAAATCTGTGGTCATGTCTAGGAGGATGTTTCCACAGAGGATTCAGTGAGGTGGGACTACAGATGGCACTATTCAATCGACTAGGGTCCCAGACTAAATAAAAAAGAGAAAGTGAGCTGAGCACCAGCATTTACATTACTCTACTTCCTGGCTGTGGATACAGTATGATCAGCCGTTATACACTCCTGCCACCATGGTTAAGGCAACTCTTGTTGCCATTGCTTCCCTGCCATGATGGACTGTGTCTCCTCAAATCATGAGCCCAAGCAAACACTTCCTTAAGATGCATTTCTCAGGTACTTTTTTATAACAACGAAAAAAGTAGCTAAAATGCCTCAGTCCTTCTGGTTTCCTGCATCACTATGTGATCTCTTCTGCATAGGCTCCCGCCATTGTGATGTCATTCCCCAGGAGGTCCTTAGTAGAGATAAACTGACTGAAGAGGCTGCCAACAGTGGGCTTTTAACCTCCCAAACCATGAGCTAAATAAATTTATGAGGTACTTAGCCTCAGATCTTTAATACTTTTTATTTATTTATTTATTTATTTATTTATTTATTTATTTATTTATTTTTTGGTCTTTTTGAGACAGGGTCTCCCTGTAACCCCAGCTGTCCTGGAACTCACTATGTAGACCAGGCTGGCCTTGAACTCACAGAGATCTGCCTGCCTCTGCCTCCCGAGTGCTGGGATTAAAGGTGTGTGCCACCACGCCTGGCTATTTTTATTTTATGTGTATGAGTGCTTTGCTTGCAAGCATGTAAATGTGCCACATGTGTGCAATGCCCATAGAGGCCAGAGGAAGGCATCAAATCCCCTGGAACTGGAGTTCCAGATGGTTGTTAGCTGCCATGTAGGTGCTGGGAACCGAACCTGGGTCCTCTATAAGAGTAGCTAGTTCTGTTAAACTCTGAGCCATCTCTCCACCTCATATCCTCAAGATCTATGTATGTACGTATGTATGTATTATTCATTTAGTGTGTATGCACACATGTAGGTGCAGGACATGACATGCATGTGGAGGTCAGAGGACATCTTGTAGGAGTCAGTTCACTCATTTCACCTTGTTGAGGCAGACTGTCTCTTGCCATTTCTTTGTTTCATACCCCAGTTTAGCTGGTTCTCCAGCTTCTGTGAAATTCTATCTCTGCCTCCCATCTCCCTTTAGGAGTCCAGATTCTTATCCTAGGACCAACCTCCCTTCTTCTTTTCACCCTGCGTAGGTCTGGGTTCAGGCAGCAAAAGGATCACCCAGTCCAAGAGAGTATTCAATAAGGAGCCTGCTTTAAGGTCCTAACCAAGGACAGCGTTGAATGTAAGGTTAAGTAACAGGAGGAAAGAGAGCAGAGCCGATCCTCCCTGAGCTTGGAGAAGCTGTCTCATTTGGTGTTTTCTGCAAACACTTTCTTTGATATACCTGGGCTATTTAGTGAGGAGATCTTGAGCAAGGGCTTTCAGGCACTGGAATAGGATACTGGTTTAGAGAGGCCAGATCAGAGACCGGTGGCTCAAGAGGACTCCGTGGAACAACATTGGCCCAAATTGTCCCAAGTATTTCTCACTGCTATCTTTTCAGGACTTTTCTGTCCTTTGTGAGTCATCCCTCCCATGCCCCTCCCCCAGGTCCTCCTAGCCAGGCAGAAAAAGGAGCTAATAAACAAATTCACACTCAGGTGTTGAGGAGTGATAACAGCTAATCCCTTCCAAGGGCAAATGCTCTAGTGGGGGGGGGGGTATGCGCCTGATTTCACTCAAAAGAAAGACCATCTCCTGGAAGAAGGCCACACTTTGGCCCTGGAGCGGGAGCCATTTATGGGCAAGGGTACCTGGGAACTCTTCAAATCAGTGGCCTCTTCAGCATGCTCCCCATTAGACTTCTGAAAGCTTCTACTCATGGGAGCTCCATGAAGGAAAGGAGGGTTTTGTTCACAGATGTATTCTCAGAGGCTGTCAGGAAGTAGGCTCCACGTAGGCATCTGCTGCATGAATGCATGCATGCATGCATGAATGAATAAATGAATTCCCTCCTCAGAATCCTGACTCCCGTCTCAAGCAGAAGACCCGCTTGGCGCCTTCCCCCTCCTCCTGGCCTGCCTGGGATTGAGCTGAAAAGTGATTTTTCATACACGTCGCCCTCATTATAACATCATCCCTCAGAGCGCAGCTCTCTGACCACCCCGAAGACCTGTATTTAATGTGATGAAAGGTGATTTAATGGAGTTGAGGCGAGCAAAGCAGAAAGCGGATAACATTTCAGAAAAGCAGAGCTGGCTGTCCCTCTGAGGGGAAGGACAAAAGAAGGAAAGAAAAATGGCGGTGGGGGGAGGAGTTCAACGCCTCCCTCAGAAGAGCCTGGAGCAGGAAGATGGTTTGGTCAGCAGGGTAGGAAGGCCTTTCTCCCTGCCTGCCTGCTTCCCTCTCTCCCTCCCTCTCGGCAGCAGATAACTAACTTACCATTTATTTACCTTGGAGCTGATTATGTACGGGGGTTGAGGCAGGCAGGGAGATTTTATTGACATTTGGTCTTCCTTCACACATTTTTGCGACAGCCAGACATCAGGGACTGAGCTGCAGGATATTAAAGGATTTGGAAAAGTTATCAAGGAGTGGGACATATTTATCAAAGCCACAGTGATATTAGAAAGCTGGGCCGCTGCTACACCTGGGCCTGTTACTTGATTAAAAAAATAATAATGATTCATCCTCTGGCTGGCTTTTGCACCTGGGTGAAGGCTGAGCCGTGTGCAGGATCACCTTTGGCCAGGGATTTGTACAGAAAGACCCTCTTTGGGTCTGGCAGACAATTGAGGGTGACACATCACACCCGTGGCTGGCATGTGTGCTCACAACCAAACGTGTGGACATGTGATGGAGTTGTGAGTTCAGACATGGTGGGTTAGTAGACCTCTTGGCTCCACATAGATTACATAACAACCTTCAAAAACCTGTGGATGGAGCTGGAGAGATGGCTCAGCAGTTAAGAGCGCTTGCTGCTCTTACAGAGGACACAGATTTGGTTCCCAACACCCACCCGGTGGCTAACAATGGGTCTCAACTCCAGTTCCAGAGTATCTGATGCCCTCTTCTGCCCTCGTGAGCATTGTACATGCTGATGCGCTTACATACATGCAGGCAAAACACTCATACACAAAATGAAAATATATAAAAATAAAAAAGCCTGTGGATGTTAGCTATTTTCTAAATAATTTTTTATATTATTATTATGAGAGAGACAAATAATGGAACATTTAATAGCTGCTTTGCACATCTTGGGGTGGGGAGAGAGAGAGAGAGAGAGAGAGAGAGAGAGAGAGAGAGAGAGAGAGAGAGAGAGAGAGTATAAACCAGAGGACAACTTGTGGAGTCACTTCTCTCCATCCATCTTTAACATGGGTCCTGGGGATCAAACCTGAGTCGTCAAGCTTACACAGGTAGTGCTTTGACCTGCTGAACTGTCTTGCTGGCCCTGAGCTGTTTATTTACTTTTGAGATAGTATCTGTCTATAAAGTCCAACTTGGCCTCAAACTTGGGATCCTCCTTCCTCAGCTTCCTAAGTGCTGGGGTTAGAAGTGTACACCATGACACTTAGTTCCTGACCAACATGAAGCACTGTTGAGTGACTGCAGGCCAGAGGTGCAAGGGGCCTCATGAAGGAGGCATTCCTGGTAGAGAGCAATTATGTAATACAGAAGGTCTCCATCTTGTAACACCAGCGAGTATGAATATACCACGAGTCACCTCTATTCAGCTTCCCCCCAAATTTTCCACATGAATTATTCAGTGTATTACTGTTTCAATATGTCTGTCTTTAAAAAAAATTGCTGGATGAACTTAAAGCAGCAAGAAGAAGTGCCTGCATTGCAGAAACAAGTCCCACCTGCATATTTATCTGAAAAGGGAAGTCTTGAGTGCATTCACTCAGGTGAAAATATCATCAATAGTAAGGACTGACTAGTGGCCACAGGGTCCATGGGGTTAATCTGGGGTTTGCCATCTGATTCCAACCTATCAGGCCTGGCTATAAATCGTTTATATGTCTGGGTGATAAAAAGAAAATACAAATTTTCAAAAATTTAACCTTGCATGGTATATAAAGAGAATACATAATATTCTTGGGCATAAATATGTCTCAAGACAAACTCATTGTATAACTCAGAATGCATAATGGAGCTCACTGAGATATATTTGTTTTCCACCAGCAAGAAAAAAAATGGAAATTCCACAGTGGACTATGGTTTCTGCAACTTAGAGCTGAGAGCCTCATCCGCAACTCTCAATGCCCTTCTAGAAGGATAAATTCTAGTTGAGGGAAAAGAAATCTGCTCAGTGCTGGAAGATGGGAGACCTTGGAGTTTGTCAGGCATCCAGGGGGAACTTGACCAAATGGTTTGATATGATTGCTGTCTATTGTGCATCTGGGAAAGGAGGAGGCTAGTCCAGAAGTTTCTAATGATGTCTAAGGCAATGCTTCTCAAGATGAACTGGGTAGGCCAGTCACCTGGGGATGTCAGGACATGGCAGATTTGGATTTGGTAGGTTGGGGGCATAGCTCACTCAAGGCAGAGGATGACGCAGTTAGTGATCTGAGAACCATACTATGAGCAATGAACCTCTTTCCACCCCAGATCTGATGGTCACAGGAAGTGGCTCTGCTTCTTGGGTGGACATTGCAGTGATCTGGGAGGCTGGAAAATTGCCATGACCACCTCCCTGAACAGTGAGATCAGAATGATCTTTAAGGGTGTGACCCAGGTGACAAATGTTTTCTATGTCTTCCTAAGCTATCCCGAGGTGCAGCTAAGGTTGAGTAGCGTGGGTCAAAGGTGCTTATGACTGCAAGTGATGGAGTCAGCAGCTTGAGCTTTGTAGTATCATCATCTATGCTGGTGGTAATCCTAGCGGATCACTGGTTTGACAGCTGACACGTACAACCACACTATTTGTTCATTCACATTTCCTCTCCAAGCTGGTATGATGCTGAACCTCTTTGGGTTCCAGGAACTTCCACAGCATAATGGGCTGGCATAGGTCAACTTTTATTTATTCTATTTCCATTTTATTTTTTGGAAGTGGTGGGGATTTAAGACAGGATCTCACTTGGCCCACGATAGCCTTGAACTTACTATGTAGAAGGGAAAGATCTTGAGCTTCTGATTCCCCTGATCCTCCTCTGGAGTGCTGGAATTCAGGCATGCACCACCAAACTCGGTTTATGCAGTACTGGGGATGGAGACCATGGCCTCACGCATGTTAGGCAAGCACTCTACCAACTAAGTTGCATCCTCAGGTCTATTTTTGGAAATTTACAAAAACATGAGGGTGAGACTATTTTGCTCTCTATACCTAAGGATGTTTGGTGGGGCCTATGCAAATGAGGGAATCTGAAGGTTTAAGTTTCATTAGCTTCACAGCAAAATCCACCTTTTGCCCATGGAAGAGCTAAAAGGCAACACTGTGGCATTTTAATACGCTGCCCCATTCTACTGCAGAGTAAAACTTTACAGCTGAAACAAGAATGCACTGGCAAAATGGTTGCAGAAGTTTAACACAAGTAATTCCATGGAACAGATGAACTCTTCCTCTTTTGTTAAGAAGTTTGATAATACCCATGAGTCAGACTTAGGTGGCCTCGACCCTTGCCAGTCAGTGTCATCTGTGATCCAGAAACAGCAGCATATCCTGGGGGCCTGTGAGAGGTGAGCCATCTCAGGTCCTGCCTAGAACCCCTGCTAAATGGAGGGTGCACATGAGAACTTGAGAAAATATTGCCAATGACCTTGAGAACACAGAACCACAGGAGCTGGAGGGAGCTGTGAGTTCAGTTATTTGTTCATTCATAAGCTCATTCCTTTATGCATTCATTCAATGAAATTACTCTGAGAGCCTCCTCTGCTAGAAGTTTCAAAAAACTAGATAAGAGGGGTTAGGAGAGAGGTCTAAACTGGTGATTTATCACCTAGCTTTTCTTGTCTCCCTAGTTTTTCTTTCTTTTCTTTCCTTTGACCCCTGGAAGACACATCTTCATATGTGCGGTACATGCAGGAATTCACTTGCTGAACCTCAAACAATTAAATGGAGCTGGGAGCTGAATTCCCCAAAGAGCATGGTTCAGTGTGAGGGCTGAGGTGGTGGTGAGCAGATATCTCTCCAAGTTCATTAATGTGAGACCATAGCAGCCAGCTCCTTCTTTGCTCTTTTGAGAGTCTGAGGGAGCAACTGCCAGATTGCAGACTGTGTTAGCCCTAAGTACTTATTTTGGCTTTTAGGTTCTAGATAACGCCTCACTCTATCTCCTGCCTGAAGAGACAAGGAGTGGTGAGAGTTAAGAAGTTGGGCCTTGGGGACTGAATTTACTGGGGGTTTGGCTTCTAGTCTACTGGGTCAGGGAAGTGTGGGTCAATGAAAGCAAAGATCAGTCCTTCTTTTCTGTCTTCTGGGTGTGATCATTGGGCTTCTGGTATAGAATAGCAAAATCATATATGGAGCACAGAGCAAGTGATCCCCAAACCACCATGAGTTGCTGCCTTTGGGGGCTACTAGGACACTTTCAGCCACTCACAAGTTAGATCGTGTTAGACCTTCCAGTGGCTTTGATGAATGTGTGGCTGTGGGTCCAGGGGATGGGTCCTGAGTTAGATGAAAGGGCCAATTTCTCACCAGCAAACTTTGGAGGCAATCTGGCCTGGAGAGCCAGGGACAAGGTGCCCTCTGCGAATGCGAATATGAGGAAGAAATCACCAGGCACAGAATGGTGACTGGGAGATAGCCTCTTAGTGTCTTTGTTCTGGCTGGCTCACTGCTTATGCAGTGCAACATCAAAAGGTGTCCTCTCATTAACCCTTTGTGTCTTCCTTGTTCTGGATTTAGAGCTCCCACACTCGGATTATTTTTAGAGGCCACGAGGAGCCAGAAGTCACCCCTGTTCACAGAAAGCCCAGCTGCAGCCTTCAAAGGCAGTCCAGGCTCTACCCTTTGCAGGGAATTCTGGGGCGCTGGGCTCAGAAGAGAAACACAAAGGAGAAGATCTTGAGTTTCTCTCAGATGTTTACTTTCTCCGTCCCCCACCCTTGTGACCTGAGCAAGTGAAACACACACACACACACACACACACACACACACACACACACTTTCATGTTTTTCCCTGCAAAGTGGGGAGGACCCAGCAGCCAGCAGCCGACTACATCTACAGGAGTCCATCTGTGAAATCTCTACAGCCCACTCTCCCTCCCACCATCTACCTTCTTTCCAACCTCTCTCTAGCACACTGACACCACAACCTGCAAATCAGGCCAGGGTGAGACCTCCAACAGTCCTCAAAAATTGTGGGTTCTCCTTAGCCAACAATTCCAGTCAGATCCCAGGCCTTGGGTTTGAAGAACCTCAGCCACAGCATTTCCTCCTCTAAAAACCTAGAAGGTTATGCTTTAGTGCTGTAGAAGGACGAAGTCTAGGCTTTCTGACATTCACTCCTTCCAGCTGCCACTGTTCCCACCCCCAAGAGAATGCTGAGGCCTGGAGACTTGAAAGACTTTTGTGAGGTCATCAAAATAGTGTCACAATGCATCATTTTGGCTCCCACAGGCTCTTCCTACAGAGCTGAACTCAGTGTCATTCCCAAGACCCTTTCAAGTGACTATCGTTTGCACCTTAAAAAATAATTTATTTATTTTTATATGTGTGCATGTTTGCCTGTATGTATGTAAGTGAATCCCTGTGTGCAATGCCCATGGAGGCCAGAAGAGGACATTGGATCCCTAGAACTTGAGTTATAGATGGTTGTGAACCACCATGTGGGTACTGTGAACCAAACCAGGGTCCTCTGCAAGAGCAACCAGTGCTCTTAAGCACTGATCCATCTCTCCATCCACTATAGTTTGAAATTTAAATATCTCCCAAATGTCCATATACTGAATGCTTGGTCCCTAGCCTATGGCAGAACCTTTAAGAGATAGGGCCTGGTAGAAGTAAGTTCCGTTACTGAGGACAATCCTGCCACATTGTCACACGCCCAGAAACAGTGGGGACAACTCATTACTAACTGAAACCTCTGAAATCTTGAGCCAAAATAAATCTTTGTTCTTTTTAAGTTGATTCTCTCAGGACTTTTGTCACAGTGATGCAAAGCTGACTAGCACACTAGTATTACC
This sequence comes from Nannospalax galili, assembly GCF_000622305.1. Taxonomy (NCBI): domain Eukaryota; kingdom Metazoa; phylum Chordata; class Mammalia; order Rodentia; family Spalacidae; genus Nannospalax; species Nannospalax galili. The sequence continues at coordinate 671,496 of NW_008330152.1, read as the reverse complement.
ATAGAAAGCAACTTTGGGCACATAGGGAGCAATGGAAGGCAGCCTGGCTGGCCAGGGAGCTCAAACGGGTGCTTCTGAGAGTAGACAGAAGCCTGCTTGTGTGGTCAGCTCACCCAAGCACAGATGCCCAGAGTCCTGTTTATATTCACAGAAGGAGTACTACAGGCTGTGCTGAAATTGCGGCCTTGCTCAGGGCACAGCTGAGGACTGGGATGTAACCTGTCACTTGCCTTTACTATGACATGTCTACATTGTACCAGGACAAGGCCCCAGAAACAATGGTCTTACAGTTCTGAGGCTGTCCTTGTGAAACACACACAGACACACAGAGACACACAGACACACAGACACACACACACAAACACACACATATCTTATTGTATAATGCCATGAGAGAGCTCCCAAGGACAGGGCTACCACAGCTTATTCTCCTCCCAGTGACCGTGGGAGTGTAGCTTATAAAGGGAAGGTTGCCTCCTCCAGTTTTGCAGGTCAAAGTTACAAAATGTGTGTCTAAAATGGAGTCTGAAAAAACATACCCGGTGTGCCTGGCTCTAGTTATCTGTAATATTTGGTTGGTTGGGTTTTTGACTTGATTTTGTTGTTGTTTTTCTTTGTGATGATTTTGTTTTTCTCTTTTGAGACATGGTCTATGTAGCCCTGGCTGGCCTGAAGCTCACTATGTAGACCAGGATGGCCTCGAACTCACAGAGATCTGCCTGCCTCTGCCTCCCTAGTGCTGGGAATAAAGGCATATGCTACCATGTGTGGCTTATCTGTACATTTTCAAAGATTGATTACTCACAGGCACATTGGAAGGCGGTTTCCATTTGAGTGTTTGAAGTAGTTAGCTTTTGCATGGTTGTGACAAAAATACCTGATAGGAACAACTTAAGGAGGTATTTATTTGACTCATGGTTTCAGAGGGTTTAGTCCATCATTTGGGGAGGGCACAATGGAGTAGAGCAGTTCACATCATGGTGGACAGGGAGTAGAGAGAGAGGGCATGCTAACCCCCTGTTGATCTTCTGCTTTTCAGACTTTTCTTCTACTCAGGCCCTCTCAGCCTACAGATGCTGCCGTCTACTTTCCAGGGGGAGAGGGGAGTCTTTTGTCCATAGTTAGTCCTCTCTGGAAACATCCTCACAGACACACATAGAGCTGTGCTTTCCTAATCTCCTAGGTGCTCTCAGTCCAGTTAAGTTGGCGTTGGAGATTCACCATCACAGAATTCTTTTAACTGAGTTGCTTCCTGTTACACAGTTTGTCATCTTTGAGAGGTTGCTTAAATATCTGTACCTCTGTTTCCTCATTTGTCAGGTGTCAATAATCCTATCCATTTCTAGGCATCCTGTGTGAGGCAGGGGCCAGAAAGGATTCATGTATAATAAGGAAGAATTGCTATAAATAATGCAAACTGTGCCCAGCCAGACAAGGGTCATAAGCAATGTTGGCTCTTCAAGAATCCTCTTCCTCATGAGTTAAAAATGTTTACAGGTGTGTTACTAGAGAGAGGCAGTGGTTTCTCCACCTTATAACCTGTCTGTTTTTCTTTCTATCTAGTCCGGGTCCCACTTTGCAGCCCAAGCTGGCCACAGACTTGTGATTCTCCTGCCTCAGCCTCCAAAGCACTGGGATCACAGGCCTGCACCACCAGGCCCAATTTAGGATTCTCCATCATATTATCTCAATACCAATACTAGTTACTGGATTGGGGCAGATCATTGTCTCTGTGGTTTAGATTCCTTCATTTATTCATTCATTCAGGTCAACAAGCAAGTAGCTACTATTTATGGGTTATTGAAGGGTATTGTTTTAAGTGCTGAGGAAAGCTGTATTGAACAAAACAGACTGAATTTGCGTCTGTGTGGAGTTTGTATATGGATCTACTGAATTATGGAACAACCAAGATATGACTGTCAATAGAAAGGAGGCAGTCTTTGTAGAGTCCGAAGGAAAAGGTTGCTAGAATATGTCAGGTTCAATATCTCTAAAAAGGTGCTGAAATCCATTCAATTCTCCACACTGTGATTCATGTTTGCAAGATATATTTGTTAGGAATCTTTTTGATGCTAAATGACAGAAAATTCAACTCAAACTAACTTAAGTTATCATAGAATTTATGATTCGTATAATTGAAAAAAAGTTGAGAAGAAATGTGGGCTGCAGGCAAAGTCTGATCCAGTACAAATCATGCTACCAAAGACCTGGTTTCTCTTCATTTTTCCTTACATAATGAATGACATGTTGCCCCCACTTGTTCCAGGTCCTTCCTCATAACAAAATATTCCCCAGAACCAGATCTTAAGCATCTTCCTATTGTGCTGTCTAAGAGCATTGATACCCTTTATAGTTCCCTTCACATTTCCTTGATGGTATCAATGAAAGACAAATGACATGTTTTACCTTCTATGCAGAATCTAGATTAAAAAAATATATGACATGAATGTAGAATTGGGGACATTTAGGGAAGTGAAGGGGCTAATGGAACAGAAGAGGAAGAAAGAATAAAGAAAAGTGAATATGAGGAAATATGATGTGCATGTGTGACGATGTCATGATGGCACCCATATTTTGTATGCTCATTTCCAAAAACAGCTAATGAACTTCAAAAAGGCAAGGGCAGGACGTCACTGTCCAGACTCCTGGCGGATTGACCAGGGGAGCAGTGGTGGAGAGTGCCAGAAGGGCTCTGGTTTTGGATCTTTTTCCCTTCTATCATGATTCTCTCTGATGTCTGGCTCTCCCAGTGAACACACAGGAAAGAAGTCAGAGCTGCGCACACTGGTTGATGGGATGCATAGGGTGTTTCCCTGAATCCCCTTGCTGGGATGAACATGGAGATGAAATGTGACAGCCCCATCAACATTCCACCATGGAGGTAGGAGGGGCTCACAAGGCCCCACCCTTCCCTGAGGATTTATGGTTAATGGTAGCTAGGGGGAGGAATTCAAGAGGTCCCACTTCTCCTCGAGGAGGATCTATCTGTAGCAGGTAATGGCTGCTGGGGAAGGGATGACATTTTCTTCAGCAGTGCAGCCACTGGTAAGGCATCCATGCTTCTGTATATAACCCCTCATCCATGCTCCTGTCAGCAACTCTAATTCACTGAGTTCAAAAGAAAAGACATGAAAGTAAAAGGAGGAAGAGGAAGGGAAACATCAGGGAGGGAGACAAGAGAGGGTCACAGGGTGAATATGCTCGAAATACATTATAGACACGTATGAAAATGTTTCAGTGAAACTCATTAATATGCATAATTAATCTATACTAATAAAGAAATGGACTAAAAAAATCCACAGAGACAGTGCTAGCCCAGAGCCCTGGTCCTAGAGCACCTGAAGAAGCTGTGTTCCTCGTATCCACCCCACCCAACCCAGCTGGGAGAGGAGGTTCTCCTTCCAAATGTGCACTCCAGCTGGTCTCCAGTAGCAGAGACCCATTTACATACTGACAGATTCATCAGAAAAGGACACCGTGAACTGAGTGTAGCAGTAGAGACTAGGTCTCTCCCAGAAGGTGTTCTCTAGGACACCCGGGGGGAGACCCTGGGGTCAGGAAGTGACAGGGTGGCAACTGGGCCTGGTCCTATAGATCTCCATGAACCCGGGGACTTGAGGAACCAGTTTTGGAACAGTAGGACAAGTCTGATGGTGTCTTGGGATTGCTGTGCCCATGCTTCTAGTCCTTTGCTCACAGATGCTGGAGACCTATCTGGAACTACCCATGCCATTGCTGCTCAACCTGCCCCTGGCTAGAGTAGTGCTGTGTTCCCACCATACATGGGAGCCACTAGCCTCATGTGGTTTTTTAAATGGAAGCATGAGTTAAGCATTTGAACAAGAAACTCTATTCCTCATTCTGATGAGCTGCATTCCAAGTGTTCAGCAAGGCCATGGGCTGTGGACACTATTTTGGATGGGCAGTTTGGTCCATTTTCATAATTACAGAAAGCTGTGGGGCACTGACTACGGAGATAGCTCAGCCAGGAAAGTGCTTATTGGTGCTGGGTGTAGTGGTATGTGGTTCTAATCTCAGCACTGGGGAGGCAGAGACAGAAAGATTCCTGGAGCTTGCTGGCCAACCAGTCTCACCTAATTGGTGAGCCTTAGGTCCTAGTGAAAGGCTTTGTCTCAGAATAAAGTGGTAGTTCCTGAAGAACACCATCCAAGGCGCTGGCCTCCACATACACAGGTACCCATATATACAGGCACCTATATATACATGTGTGTACTCCCCCCACACACAAAAACTCTGTGGGACAGGGCTGTTAGAAGACGGATCACAATTCGTCTCACCCTTGGTGGACTCACAGCAGAGTGTCCCTCTACAGTAAGGCAGGTAGCCTAGGTCAGAGCTTTTAGGAATTCTGCTTGATTGCTGCTTCTCCCTTTCTCCCCACCATTGCGGACTAACTCTGCTATGGCTTGAATGTGTGTAGTGTCCTCTGTATATAAAAACTTGGTCCCGGGTCTGGAGAGATGGCTCTTGCAGTAGACATGAGTTCAATTCCCAGCACCTACATTGCAGCTAACAACTGCCTCTAACTCCAGTTCTAGGGGATCCAACACCCTCTTTTGGCTTCTGTGGACATGACAAGCACGTGTTGCAATTACATACATTCAGGCAAAACACTTACACTTATAAAATAAAGAAAATAAATCCTGGGGCTAGAGAGATGACTCAGAGGCTAAGAGCATTGCTGTTCTTGCAGAAGACCCTGATTCGAATCCCAGCATCCACATGGGTGCACCTACACACATGCAGGCATAACACCCATGCACATAAAATAAAAATAAATAAATAGGTAAAAGAATTAAAATGTATATCTGCAATGATTATTTTAATAAAACAATTTTTTTTTAAAAAAGAAAAGAAATCCCCACAAAGCTTGGTTCCCAGAGTAGTGTGGTCCTTTAAGAGGTGGAGCCTAATGGGAGATCCTGAGGTGAGTGGGGGGCATACCCTTAAAAGGCATTGTTAGACCTCAGCCTCTTACTCTCTCCTTGCTTCCTGGATTGTGATGTGCATATTTACTCCCAAACACACTCTTGTCATGCTGTGCCACCTTCGTCAGAGTCCCAAACCCATGGGACTGTCCAGTCTTGAACTTGGAGCTCTAGACGCATGATCCAAAATCAACCTCTATCTACTCATAAGTAGCCTGTGTCAGATATTTTTTTACAGTGACACACAACTGACTAATGCAAATCCAAATATCACCTCACAAATCCAAATAGCACCTCCTCCATGAGTGATTCACCTCAATCTTGGGCTCCCATGACACCTGCCACACACAAATAAGGTCATATTCCACATTTTGGATTACACATAGTCACACGTCTTGCAGTATGTTCCATATGACAATCAGGTCTTTTGGTGGTAGTGACTGTGTTTTATTCAACTAAGTATTATTAAAGCTTAGTACAAACCTGCTGGCAGGTTAGGAAGGTTCACTGAACACCTGTAGCACTGCAGCTGTAGCTGTGTGCCTTTCCACAGGGGATTCGACATCTCTGAGCTATATCACGGTTAAAAGTTGAGTATCTTCACCTCGTGAGACTGTTGTAGCATGTGTTCCCAACTGTGCAGAAAATGGACTGAAACTTCTTTGGTGTGATGTTCTAATACCCCGAGCACAGGTGTGTTTCCTCCACTCACAGGCTGCATGACCTTGAGCAGCATGCCCAATGGCTCTGAGCCTCTCCCATACGAACTGAGGAAATGTGAACAGTTGTTGTGACAGTGAGTCTGAGTACAAGGCTGTCACAGTGTCCCCTGAAGCTGAAGCTCATGGTCCTGGGACAGCCCCAGGAAAGCCTTGGAGCTAGAAATCCCCTAGTACATGGCAGCGTGCCTCCAAGTGTCACTGTGCCCAGCACACCTGGGTCATCATAGCAAACCTAATTCATCCCTGCTCTCGGCTAATGACTGGTGACATTTGAAGATCATTGCCTTGCTGTGGCTTTGCCAGCAGCAGAGGGATTTTAAAAAGCCAGATAGATGTTAGGCTTCAAAGTAACACAGGATAGAATGGCATGTAGCCCCTAAGAGGGACAGAAAGCCACAGGATGGGTATATGAGTACTTAGAGGTCTCCTGGGGGACCCTTCACAGTGAGGTGGTTGGAGGGGCTCATATGTCCTAGCTATTGGGACATGCTGAGGTGGTGTGTAATTTGCCACAGGTTAGCAGCATTTCTCGGAGAACTTGGGGTTTAAATTTCCACAGGCCTGGAATCAATATTCTATGCTCCTGTTAGAATTCAGCTTGTGTGGAGAGGGAGAACTCAGCTCTCGGAATTCTTGGGTGAAATATACCACATATCTGAAGGATTAAGGGGATTTCCATGCTTATAAATTGCACCCAGTGATGGCAGGGTTGGGAGCATGGAGGAGGATGAGGGAGGCTGGGGGGAAGGTAGAGAAGCCCAGTGCCTTTGAGACTCTCCATCTCAGCCTTTCCCTTAGGCCAGCAGGCCAAATGGAGCAGTGGACCTGGATGATGTATCTAAGGGAAGTGACATAGAAAGCTGGCTTAGAGTATGTGAGTTGGCCAAAACCTTGCCCTTAACACAGAGGAATGTTTGGGTCAGAACCACAAACAGCTGAAGATCTTCTTGATATCAATATTAGCTACTGCATCATAAAAGGGGGAAAAAGAACTTTGCTACAGAATAGATTCTCCCTCTGACTTCCTATTTGAGTGTATGGCTGTGCTTATTTTCTTTCTGTTTCATGGGGACAATTAGGCCAAATGACTTAGAATGCACCAGGCACTTCTAGGCTGAACCCCAGCCCACAGCCCCTTCCTCAGAGTTCCCCCTACCTGCCCCCCACCCCCTACTGCTTTCCATTGGAGATGGAAACGTGCCACAAGCCCTTGGGAGCTGGCTGGATGGGCTGCCCGCCTCTGATGTTTTGAGATATGGTCACCTGTAATCCAGGTTGACTTCAGACTCACTAGGATGACTTTGAACTTCTAATCTTGCCTCCCCAGTGCTGGGGTTATAGGCATGGCCTGCCATCCTGCTTTATGGCTTGCTAAGGAGGATGAACACAAGGCTTCTTGCATGCTAGGCAAGCATTCCACCATCTGAGGCACATCCCCAGTCCAGAAATGCATTTCTTGGTCTGTCCCATTCCCTAAAGGGTGGCAGGTGATGGCACAGCCTCAAGTGGCTGATTGGACAGGCCTGGGGATCCTGGCCTGCATTCAGCACAAGGAGGAGGCCAGAGCCCAGCTAACCTGGGCGTGAACCGCACTAGCCAGGTTCAAAGGAGCGCCAGCTCTCTGGCTGGCTGGCTCAGCTTCCAGCGCCTGCAGGCCACAGGCTAATGAAAAGCAGACCCGCACTCCCTGGCCTGCCTGCCCCTCCTCGCAGCACAGATAAAAACCTAATGGCATGTCAAAGCCTGATGGCAAACTCACCACGAAAACAAAATTATCAGGGCAGAGTGGAGGCAGCGGACCGTATCTGCTTTTGTACCATAAAATAACATAACCGGATGACCCCTTCATTTGCTGAAGGGGCGTCTGGCTCCAAAGAGCCAGGCTTCTCACCAAAGTTCCCAGTCACCACGTTCTGACTGGTCTTTTCTTCTCTCTCCCCTCAGGCACTGGGTCCAGGAGACAAGCCTTTCATCACAAAGCATTTATTGCTACGTTGATTGTGAGATGCTTAACAGAAAGAGGCCCTCCAATGGCTTCCTGTGCACACATGCGTACACACACACACACACACACACACACACACACACACACACTTCTACAACAAAACCCCAAATTCTCAAACCCTCTCTATCATAGATGAAAATCGGAAAGTCCCTCACCTGTGAGGCCACTGGAGGACTCTCTTGGCAATTCACACAATGCCATTTAATTGCATTCAAGACATGTTTTGAAACAACATCAGAAGCTGAGGAAAGGTGATAGTCCTTTAAGAACAGCACTCCTGTCAGATGAGCCTAAGGACTCCAGAAGACTTTCTCAAGTGTGCGGCTGTTTCTCTTGCTCTTGCTTCTCTCCCTCCTTCTACTTCCCGCAAGATTTAATATTTACTGAGCACATACTGGGCTGAGGTCCAAGAGGGCTCTGCAGAAAGCTCTGTGAGCAAGGCAGAATCGCTTTCTGCCCCATTTCTGGCCACCTGGCTCTGGCGGAGACAACTTTCTATTCCTCAATCGCCACCATCCCCAAAATGAAATTCCCAATTTTCATATAGGCACACAGATCATCAAATTAAAATTGACCGATTCTACATCCCTTGCAGCTAGATCTGATCATGACACCACTTCTAGCTAACGGGGTGTACTGGGAGTTTTGTCTGAAGACTTCTAGAGGCTATTAGTAAAGGGAGGGAAGCATACCATTTCCTCTTTATTGGGTGTTAGAATATGGGTATGATGGCTTGGTGTTCAAGCAGCTATATAAAATCATGAGGTAAAAGTCATACATACAGGATGGTAGATGAGTGAGAAGAGGCTGAAATTATAGATTCCCTATGGAAAACTGGTACTTTCTTACAAAATTAAGCATATCTCTAGACTATACTCTGCACTCCCATGCCTAGGTATTTACCCAAGAGAAATGCAAATCTATAGCCATGAAAATGTGCATAGCAGTCTTTGTCATCATAGCCTGTAACTGGGAACAACATGACTCTCATCAATAAATAGGTGTTCTACTTTGAATCTGGAATATTCTATAGCTGCTGGTGCTATTGGAAGAGGTGTGATCTGTGGAGTAACTAGGTCAGGGATATGTCTTCAAAGACTGTATTTCATCCCTGCTCTCTCTCTCTCTCTCTCTCTCTCTCTCTCTCTCTCTCCTTCCTTCTTTTTGCCATGAGATAAGCCTTCCATACACTTCTGCCTTGATGTTCACAATGTTCTGCCTCACCATAGGCCTAAAAACAGTGGAGCTGAACCCTCTGAAACCATGAACCAAAATAACCTTTCCTCCTTTAAGTTGTTTGTCCTAGGTATTTTGTCACAGCAACAGAAAAATGACTAACACAACAGGTGAACACACACATTGCAATATTTCTCAGTAATAGAAAGAAAACAAACTACTGATACAAATGATACTCATGGGTTCCCAAGGTATTATAATGGATGAAACAAGACTGTTTCTATGGAATTCCAAAGCCAGCCAAACCATTCTATGGTTGATAGCTGGTAGAACAGTGACTGCCTTTGGGGTTGTAGTCACCTGGAAAGGTGCTTCAGGCCACTTCCTGAGGTGGTGGAAATATCTTAGATTTTGGTGTATACCTTTGCTAAAATCCATGGCAACTTGTGTTTTCTACCCCATGCCAGTCACACAGTACTTACAACAATGATCTTGATAATGGTAAGGGCCCCAAGCTCTGTAGACTCTAAAGCCTCCCCGCATCAGCCCTGGACTGCTAACCTGTGAACCTTATTTATAGGAAAGAGAGTGCGAATTTAATCAGGCTCCTGTGGCATTTTCTCTCGCTCTTTGTTAATCCCACTTTGACAGCCCGACACCTTCCCTGTACCTGTCTGTGACTGTGTGGCTGGCTTCTCTCTGATCCAGGTGGAGATGGTCACTAGGAGCCAAGACCCAGGCAGGATTTGACAGCAGGCTTGGTCAGAGGGCTGCAGTTTAAAAGTTTCTCCTTGATACACGTTCCAGGGTTTACCAGCCTAAAGACACAGCTGAGTAGATACCCAGATTCTTGGATCTGCCAGGAGGGCCTGGCTTTGTGCCTCTCTCCCCTCACACCCTGAAACCCTCTTGGAAGGAGGGGTTCCACCTTGTGCGGTGCACTCTGGTCAGCCGATTAGTGTTGAATGCTGGTGCTAGGACTATTCTTAGCACACCGCCAATCCCCAGGAGGCTCTGAGGATGCACGATGAGGCTGAGTAACAGCTGCATCGCGGCCATTACCGGTGCCATTATCATCATCATTATTGCGGGGATGCGGCTTTTGTGGTGTGCCAATCAGGGGTGGTTTGGGGGCCTTTTCCATAATTGGAAGAGTCGGTCCAGGCCATGCATGGGTTTCCATTCAGAGCATATTTTCTCAGGGGAAGCATATTTTCTTGTGTGCACTGGGAGCAGGCATTTCGGGTAGGTCTAGTCAGCAGCTGCTTGTGTGGAGGGATTTCAGGTTGATCCTCTGTTCTGGTCCCCTGTCTGGCCCAGTCCTGTGGAGTCTGCCCCATCAAGCAGTTCCCTCACCAGTAGCCACAAATTCATTCTTTGGACTTAACATTTTCTCTGCAGTTGTAGCTAAAACCTCCAGCTGTCTTTCCTGGAATTATGGGTTTTTTCTTTTCCCTTAAAAATATTTTATTTATTTTATTTTTATTTTTTATGTGTGTGAGTATATTGCCTGCATGTGCACAAGTGCACTCATGTCGTGCAATGCCTACAGAAGTCAGAAGAAGGCATTGGATCCCCTGGAACTGGAGTAACAGATGGTTGTTAGCTGCCATTTGGGTGCTGGGAATCAAACCCAGATCCTCTTCAAGAGCAGCCAGTGCTCTTAACCACTGAGCCATCTCTCTATCCCCTCCACTTATTTTTTTTGAGACAGGGTGTTGTATAGGACTGTCCTCCGACAGACAGATACCATCTTCCTGAGCTTAGCTGCACCTGCTTGCCTAAGGTCATCACAGCTGGGCTTGTTGACTGCTTGTTGTTGGCTCCACATGGAAGGAGAGGCAAAGAGAGTCACAGGACCCTGACCTGAGAGTTGAGCCACCCCTCCCAACCAACCATGATGAACAATTTTGCTCTAATTTCATGTGGCCTAGGGAGGGGTTGGGGAAAACTAGGGGAAGGTCTCTCTTGCCATTTTGTGAGGCTATGAGGAAGACATTATCCATGCTTGGGTGCAGACTTTGTGGTGTGGCCTTAGAGGGGGCTAACTCACACTCCTGTAAGTAAATCCTCACCCATTTCTCTGTAAGTAAGCCCAATGAACTCATCGGTTTTATACAGTGTATTTTGGTGGAATTGTACCTCGGTTTGTCATTGGGACCAAGGGAAGAGGAGGTAGACATGATTTTACCCCCCCTTACAGAATTTTAGTAAGATAGGGTCTCTCACTGAAGCTGGAGCTCACTGATATCTAGGCTGGCTTGCCAATGAGCTCCAGGGATCTTCTTGTCACTGCCTCACTAGTACTGGGATTATAGAAATGCGCCACTCTGCTTGGCTTTTTACAAACTCAGATTCTTAAGTTTGCACAGTAAATACTTATTGACTGAGCATCTCTCCAGCCCCGGCAGCCCTTTACTTGAAATTTTATATCACAAATACCTGGTACTTTCTTTATTCTAGGCACCGTTGCAAGAGCTGTCCAAATCTTAATTCATTCAATTTTTATAACCATCCCAAAATTGGTGCTATGGTTTTCATCTGGACTGTCCTCCAAAGGCCTGTATGTTAAAAAGTCTTGGTCTTGGTCCCTAACACTACTGAGCACTGACAGAACCCTTGAAAGGTAGAATCTTGTGGGAGGTCTTAGGTCATTAGGGGAGTGTCCTCAAAGAGAGTGAAGACCCCTTTCTTTTACTTTCTTTCTTTCACTTCCTAGCTGCCAAGACATTCTTGAATGGACGTCCTCTGCCACATGTCACCACCATGATGCTGCTTCATGATAGGCTCCATGACAATAGGGACAAGTGAGCATGGATGGAGCTCTGTAAAACTGAGAGCCAAAATGAACATTTTCTCTTTTTAAGTTCATTAATTCAGGTATTTTGTCACAGTAATAGAAAACTGACGGGTCTATTGGTTTCACAGAGGGGGGAACTGACACATGGAGAGATTAAATACCTTGCTCAAGATTATCAGTCTGTAAGCAGCAGAACTGGATTCTAGCCCTCCAACACATGTCTGTTGAGGCTGTGGTCATAGGAACTTTCATGAAACCATAAGAGAGCAAGCTGGTGCTTTGCTGTCATGGGAAGATCCTAATTGCCCAAATAGCTTTTTTTTCACCCAACATTTCCTTCCGCTAGATAGATACTTTGAGGGAGAGATTACTGTAGTTTTTTTTTTTTTTCCCATAATGAGATCTTTTCATTTGAAGGACATGTTCATACATTCTCAGCACTTTATTTCCCTCCCAAGATACTTTTCCAAAGTAATAGATGTGGTGTCTGCATACCTTAAAACTTTCTGAGAGAAAGACCTAAGGACAACAACAAAACCCCCAGGCTTGTTCAGGTTGGACCATCTTTGTTGTCTAGAAACCCTTAGTTCTAGGGCACTGCAGTTCAGGTTTTGTAGATGCGTTCCTGTGGATTCAGGGTGAGGATCTCCGATAGTACTGTCAGCTTGACAGGATCTAGAATCCCCTAGGAGACAAGCCTTTGGGCATGTCTGTGAGGGAGTTTCTAGACTGGGTTAATTGAAGTGGGAAGAATCACTCTAAATATGGGAGGAACCACTGCCTGGGCTGGGGTCCTAGACAGAATAAAAGAGAGAAAATGAGCTGAGCACCAGCATTCATCTCTCTCTGCTCCTTAGCTGGAATGCCAGCTGTCTCCTGCTCCTGCTGTCATGCCTCCACCACCCTCAAACCGTGAGCCAGAAGAAACCCTTCCTTCCTTAAATTACCTTTCTTAAATTGCTTTTGTCAAGGATTTTGTCACAGCAACAAGAAAAGTAACTAATACAAGATCCTTCAATTCTAAGGTGTGGGAGTTAGGGTGGTTTGAATATCCAACCAGGAAATGTACCAAAGTTTTCGATAAAGAGAAGAGGGGACATAACCTAGAGGAGCACAGAGGACAAATATTATAGTGTTTTGGACAGAAGAAAAGCCAGTGTGTAAGATCAAGCCATTTATGTTTGCTGTCATGGCTGTGGAAAATGCTGGAAGCTGTTGCCCCTTCTCTGGGATTCCTACAGACTTGGGCAATTGGGAGCCTGCCAAGTCAGGGTGGGGTGAGATTTGGGAAACAGCGAGTGGACCTTTTTTTCCCCCTGAAATAAAAAGCATATGTGTAACTAAGAGGAAGCAGGCAGTTCTTGGGAGAAGGGCCTCCTCATATATACCTAAGAGGAATCAGGCTCTTCCCAGAACTTTGCTATGACCTCTCTGTCCTTATGCTAATGACTACAGTATAGTGTTTCATTGTTTTCAGAGGCCCTGGGAAGGAATGGTCCTGTTTTTCGCAATACAGAGGCAAAAGCGAATGGCCACAAACTATTGGAAGGTACCAGAAAAAGGCTAGATTCTGAACTGAACACAGAGCGTTCTCCAGGCTTTAAAGAACCCATGACTCCCTGCTCCTGTAGCCTTCTGCTCCTGGACTGCTTGGGGCCACTAGTCACTGACCTGAAGGCCAAGCAATTGTTCAGGGTCAGGGGTTAGTCCAGGCAGCTGTCCTACTGGAGCCTCCCCGAAATGCTACTGCCAATCTTCAGTCACGCCAGTTTGCATACTTGAGTTCCAAAGCTTCCTAGCACAGAAGCATATCCCCCAGAACCCTGTTACATGCTAAGACTCTGCCATCTGTTGTAAGGCCGCCACTACATGTTGCCACCTTGGATGCAGGGGACGTTCTCCTTTTCTTTGTTTTTGTTTTTTGAGACAGGGTCTCATTCTGTAGCCCTAGCTGGCCTGGAACTCACTATGTAGATCAGGTTGGCCTGGATCTCACAGAGATCCACCTGCCTCTGCCTCAGGAGTGCTGGGATTAAAGGCAAGCACCACCACTCCAGGGTGATTTTCTCATTTTTATAACCATTCCACTGCCCAATGTCACCTATCTCTTTGTGTGAGTCCCCAGTGGCTGAAGTCTAGCCTGTCCTCTGCTGAGGTAGCCCTCTTCCTGACTAGCTGGGGTGCATGGGTGTATCATGTGCTCTGATGCAGTACACCCGTTACCTGTGTGACAACCAAATCACCCTCTGAGATAGTCATTGTTCCTATTTAAGTGAAGCAGGCACCTGGGGCTCAGATAGGTTAGGTCACTTGCTTGTAATGGCAGCAAATGATCATAAAGTAAATTCTGCGGAACACCCCTGGCATGGTAGAAAGAATATCAGAAAACCTCACATACATGAAACAACATGAGATTCAAAATGAGCACGTGAATGAAAATCTTTGAGGTCTGTTTCAAAAAAAATTACCTTCCCTCTCCAACCTCAAATATCTCAACTCTTTTTCACTTCAAAAAAATTTTAGTCTTTGAAGAGTGCTGGTGATAGAACCTAGGACCTCACACATGCTAAGCAAGTGCTCTACCATCAAGCTATATTCCCAGGCAACAGATTACACTATCACAAAAACAACAATTAGTTTCCTCTCTCTAAACCTCCACGGGAAGTGTAAACTTCTTTGACTTGCTGATGAAAGTCTTGCCGTATGACTTACCTTGCCTGATAAAATGAGGGCAGAGATAACAATGAGTCAGTTTCAAACTTAGACCTCTTCAACACACTATGAACTTCTATTTGCCTTCTTTTGCTTTTCCATTATAATTAGAAGAGCACATGCCAGAGGGCTGCTGCCCCTTCATCTTGGGCCCTAGAACAAGACACAGGGAAAAGAACCACCTTATCCAATCGGCAGATGCATGAGTGAAGAAGAAATGTCAATCATTGCATACTGCGACAGAACGTGTGTCTTGTTGAGGTGGAGTAGCTCATTGTTTCTCTAGTGCTGTTCTCACTGGCCTGTAAGCATCCAGATAATTCTCCTGTCTCCATTTCGCATCTTGCCAGGATTACAGATGTGTGCCACCATATCTGGCTTTTATATGGGTTTCGGGGATCAAACTCAGAAGGGCAAGGCTTAAGAAGCAGGTACTTTTACCTACTGAGTAATCTTCATGGCCCAACTATTCCCACTTTTATTGTCATGGAACTGGGGCATTTGTTGGAAACTTCTTTGTGAAATGCTGAGTCATTGCCATAAATGATCAAGCCAGGGTTGCACTCAGGTTTTTTAATTCTGAAGCCTGCTTATCTTGCTTCATCAAGCTAAGAACTATTTGCAACAACTGCCTCCAGGACTCAGGGGAATTGCACTTTGAAGATTTCTTATGACAAGGAGAAATACAGTGATGGGCCAGAGGAGAGTTGGGAGTCTCCAGGTTCGCATTCAGCCTTGGGACAAGGGCATTGGAGATAGGAAATGCATACCCATGACTATTCTCTATCCTAGCCAAGTCCTCAGAGGCACTGAAGACATAGGTTATGATCTCAGACTGTTGGGATTACTTGAAGTTTTTTCCTTTTTAAAACGTGCAGAAGCCACATTCTTTTCCAAGCTCCTTGTCAGGAGTCTAAATTCATACCAGTTTGCTGAGTTGGTACAAAGTACAAAATTGATGACACAGAAAGACATTAAGCAGCCTACAGCTCTTTGGACCATGTCAACAGATCATCCGTAGCCTCAACTGCAGAAACATTTCATTAAATCCTTGCAGTTTCTCCCCAAAGAGCAGGAATACCCTTCTATCTTTTGAAAACAGATGGAGACCTGGCAGGATGTTCACTCCAGCTGGGATCATGGATTCACCTGAGCCGTGGTCAGAAATTTTCCAGAGCTAAAATTGAGAGAGAGAGAGAGAGAGAGAGAGAGAGAGAGAGAGAGAGAGAGAGAGAGTTGTCATTTAAGAAATGTGTTTTGAGGGCCCGAGGCCATGGAGGAACTGAAATACGCAACTGTGTATGTTGGGAGCAGGTCCCGTCTCAGCAGAGTGACATGCCAGGGAGAATTCCAGTACAGGACGTGGAGGGAGCCCAAGGAATCTGATGGTTCTTCCCAGGCTCCAAAGGAACTGTCAGAGACTATCCATCTATGGAGGTGCTGCATTAACTTTTCCTGGAAAAATGTGAACAAATGCCTATTCACACCAGATAGGGCACTGAAGACAGACCAAAGTAACCATTCTGCCCAAGTCCAACTTGGCAAATCAACGAGTCTATTGGACTGAACGTACAAAGAGCAGGTGAGAGGTTACAGGAGCGTGGGTGACCTGAAAACAGCTGTATCACTACAAAGTCCCACCCCTCCACAGATGACAACCCTATGGAGGCTGCATCATAGAGTCCCCCTTCCTCTCAACCTTGCATTTCTTATATACTCTAACATCCTACTTGCAGCTGGGGGAGGGTGGAAGGGAGTAATGACTAGTATCCCAATAGCTCCATTACAGTTATCATAGACCTAGCCACTTCCATATTGTTTTGCTCAATTAGTTACCATGGCTACCAGTCAAAGGCAGTCTTTACTCCAAAGTGGCATTGGGGTGATCAAGTTATGCACAGAGGGAAAAGGCCATTCTACAACAGGAAGCAATTGTGGTACTCCCTGCCCTGGCAAATAGTGGCTGAGGGACTCCCCTCATAGTTACCCTGGCTGTGCTGTGTAGCTTCAGTTGTTAACTTTGCATACCTGGGAAGAGGGAACCTCAGCTGGGGAATTTCCTCTGTTGGACTGGCCTGTGGGTGTATCCATGAGGCATTTTCTTGATTGCTGAGTGATGTGAGAGGGTCCGGCCTAGTGTGGATGGTGCCACCCCTAAGCAGGTGGTCCTGGGTTGTATAAGAGAGCAGGCTGAGCACAGCTCAGATGAGCAAGGCAGTAAGCAGTGCTCTTCCATGGTCTCTGCTTCAGTTCCTTGCCTCTAGGTTCCTGCCCTGAGTTCCTGCCCTGACTTCCATCAGTGATGAACTTTGACGGGGAAGTGTAAGCCAAATAAACCCTTTGCTCGTCAAGTTGGTTTTGGTCAATGTTTTATCATAGCAATAGAAAGTGAACTAGAACACTGGTACAGTGGAAACAAAATGGGCTTGATTGGTTATGGGGCAAAGCTCCATCCAATGATGAGATTGGTCAACCCAAGAGTGAATGAGCTCTAAAATGCAACCCTAAGCTGAATAACTGTGAGCCCTGAGAGGCAGACCTTGATTGTGACTGGAAATTAAGATATGCTTAATTAGGGGCTGGAGAGATGGCTCAGCAGTAAGAGCACTGACTGCTCTTGCAGAGGACCCTGGTTCAATTCCCAGCACCCACATGGCAGCTATGAACTGTCCTTAACTCTAGTTCCAGGGGAATCTGATGCCCTCTTTTGACCTCCAAGGCATTGCCTTATACGGCTGCACTCACTTACATGCAGGCAATATACTCATAAACATAAGATAAAAATAATAAATAAAATATTTTTAAAAAAGATATGCTTAATTAACAAATCAAGTCTTTTGTTTCATGCTGTATTTGAGAAAGTGTTATTAGTTACTTTTGTTTAGCTGGGACCAACATACCTGAAAGAACAACTTAAAGGGGAAACTTTTATTTTTACTCACAGTTCCAGAGGGTTCAGTGCCTGGTTGCTTGGCCTCATGAGTTTGGGAAGAACATCACGGCTATAGCAACATGTAGAGGAGTAGTGTTTTCACTTTATGGTAGACATGAAAGAGAAAGAGACAAAGCGGGGAGAGAGAGAGAGACTGGGATCCACATACAACTTTCAAAGGCACATCACCAATGACCCACTTCCTCCAGCTAGGATCCACCTCCTAAGGTTTCTAGCACCTTCCAAAATACTGTCACCATGTAGGGATCAAGTGTTCAACAAATGAGCCTGTGGTGGACATTTCAGATTCAAGACACAATAGTGAAATGAACAGCCAGTCAGTCATGGAAAATTCCAGAAATGAGACTTAGAGGCAGAAGCTGGTGAGGCTCATGGAACAGCTGCATGGGACAGTGTCCATTAGCTCATTAGCCTTGAACATGCTGGTGTCCTTGACCCCACATCGAAGCATGGTTGTGGACGTTGGATGGGGCAAGTGGGTAGTCAGGACACACAACGCCAAGGCACTCACTGTCCAGGGCAGGCGTATTCAGAGTTAGCTGCTGCGTGTGAGAGCTACCCTAAATTTTTCTCATAATATCGCCTCATAATATCGCTGGACCCAGTCCTGCCAGAGGCCTTAGCCAGTGGATCCATGCTTCGGTGTTGAGTTTTGCATCTTGACTCTGCCCTTTATCAGCTTGATGATTTTGAGATGGTTTCTTAACTCTCTGTGTTTCATTTTCCCATGTGTGAAATGGGGTGGGGGGAAGCAATTCTGGTCTTAAGAGGCAAACAAAGATAATATCTACAGAACATTAAGCATAGAGTCTCTAGTCACTGGTGATGATGATGATATTTTTATTTTAAGGCAATGTCTCACTGTGTAGCCTAGGCTGGCTTCAAACTCTTGATCCTCCTGTTTTAGCACCCTGAGTGCTGGAATTATAGGCATGCATCCTCATTCCTGACTGTCAGTGGCTATTTTTAGCTAGATGAGGTATCCTCTCCATTAGAGAATCGTTAAGGTCAATGTGGTAGATGCTGTGATGTTCCATCCAGGTTCTCTTGCAGGACCAGAGGACTGTTTTCCCATCTGCTGAGAGGGCCCCTGAAGAAAGGCCACATGTCCCTTGAAGGACTTGGCTCTGCTGAGGACAGCAGCCTTGTCTAAATCTGCTTCTTTCCTGGGTCAGCCTGCATCCAATGACTGGACAGTTTTGGGTACAAATGTCAGGCTTTTGTTTCAACTTTGGTGACTTTGAAGGACCATCTCAGCTCCAAAACCCCGGAGTGTCCACTGAGGCTGCTGGACGGAGGGCAAGCATAGCAGCCCGAGTTCCTCCTCTGCTTTCCTTGCTCACTGTCAGGCTTCCTTTGAAAACTTCCTGTGTGTCTCACATGTTAGCTCATCTTGAGTGGAGGGGTCCTGCTCCTGAGGGACTCATACTGTGCTAATCATCCCACTCCTGCCTGTTTTGTGCTCACAATATTAATGAGGATTCTTTGGATTGTAAACTTAGGCAAGATGAACGATGCATCAGATGGCCGAATCAAAGGAAAATGGAGGGGTGGGAAGAGCAGGGAGAGCCCCCCAACTCTTCTTAGCTCTGTTGCTTTCTGTGTACATTGTGTTCTGTCTTACTCGGACAGCGTCCACTAATATGGTTGGATCAGCATGAACCAGAGCTCCTCAACCTTGTATCTAGATCCCAGGCCACTTGAGGAAACAAGTTAATTTCTAGTCTCCTTTTTAAAAAATATTTTGGTTATTATTTTTATTTTATGTGTATGAGTGTATTGTCTGCATGTATGTTAATGCACCCATGTCGTGCAATGCCTGCAGATGACAGAAGAAGGCATCGGGTCCCCTGGAACTGGAGTTATGGATGGTTGTTGGCCACCATGTGCTGAGACTCGAACCTGGGTCCTCTGCAAGAGCAGCCAGCGCTCTTAACTGCTGAGCCATCTCTCCAGCCTCTTAATTTCTAATTTTCAAATACATCAGAGGGAGAGGTCTGAAAGGCCCATCTTTGGGTCAGGTGCCACCCTACATTGATTAGTAGAGCCCAGTGACTCTGATGAAAACTAAAGACAGGGGCTCAGCAGTTAAAAGCACTGGCTGCTCTTGTAGAGGACCCAGGTTTAGTTCTTAGCACCCACATGGTGGCTAGAAATCGTCTGTAATTCCAGTTCCAGGGGCTCTGATGCCTTCTTCTGACCTCCGTGGGCATTGCATGGCATAGGCAGTACACTCACGCAGGCAGTAGTACACTCCTACGTATAAAAATTAAAATGATAAATTTAAAAAAAACTGACGACGACTCCCATGGAGTGGGGGAAGGGTTTGGCAATAGAGAAGAAGGCATCCATTTGTATTCTTTTTGGCTGGCTGACCAACATCTGAACAAGTAGGAGGTAGACCTCATCTGCCACTTGAGCAGCTGAAGATGCCAGGCATTTGCTGTAGATGCTGTTGTGCCCATCTGCAAATACCTCGTGTTTACCACCCTGAATACACCAACATGAGCACGTTCAGGTTCTGGATAATGAAGGTAGGATAGGCCGAGATGTCGACATACATCCTTCAGGAGATTAGGGCATCTAAACCCCAGTTTACTCAGCTCTCAATGAGTCTGCACTGCTTACCAAAGGTCCACAAGAAAGAACAAGCCTCAATTGCTCACAGTTCTCACATGTCCACAACTTCATTGGTATGTCCCCTTTACTGTCCCAATACTCTACTGGTATTTCCTGGGGTCAATTCCCATGTAAATTCCTTTCACTTAAATCTTTACCTCAGACTCTCTTTCCTCCCCAGGGAAATGCAAACAATCCCATGGCCTGAAGGCCAGGCAATATGTATGTGACATAGACCCAGACAGCTCTTTGTATCTGGTGTAGATTTGAATGTGGGGTGATGAACAATGGGAAGTTCTCTGTGGTGGCAGCCATGATGGTGGGAACACCCAGTTTGCAGCAAACATAAGTGAACAAGGGAGCCAAGTGTCTGTCATTTGTTGACAGTACCAGCTGGTGCTCTCTCTAGCCAGGGTCAGCACCCCCAGCTGCCCTCCAGTCCTACCTCCTTTCCAAGGCTAGCTCAGCAGTTTGGGCTGCAACTTGGTGAGTCACCCAGTATGGCTCCAAGAATTCCTTGAATGTTCCAGTGAAGTCAGTCTTTATTCTAAACCCCTAAGTCCCAGAAGGGAGCAGGGCTGCCCATCTCATTTGCTCATAGGCAGGGAATTCAAATGTCAGGCTGGCAGGAATGTCTGGCATTGCTCTGCGTTAGTCTGATTCGTCATCCTGGCTGGTGGAGTGAAGTCTCTCTCCACTGAGCTGGCTGAGCGTGTGAATCCATCCTCAGGGTGCCCGGAGCATCTGGTCTCTGAGGCTTCCTGGCTGAGGCTCTGTTTCTTGAGGTGAATTCACCAAAGCACTACTTCAGAGCACAGGGACAAGTTCTGGCTTGTGGGAGCACCAAGTTTTCCATAGACGTCAGTCACTCTAAGAACAAAGGCTATTTATTTGGATTTGAAAGAGCAGCAGAAGAATTCCCCTGCCACCCTGCTGGCTTCACTCCTGGGTGAGCTTCCATTACCAGGGCAAGACTGCAAGTGTGGAGAGCCATGGAAGGAGCTGCAGGGAAAGGTGTCTGGATATACACTGTTCAAGAAGAGTAAGGACAGGAAGTAAAATGTGAGGATTTGAGTTACCGCAAACAGTGTGGAGAAAGGGAGGAAGAAAAAAGGAAGCAAAATATTAGCTTACATTTTTGTTTTCTTTATGGCCTTGATAAAGTTAACAATGCTAAGGGCCAGCTTCCCTGATTATATATGGGCAAAACATGAGGCTGGACTAGAACTAGAATAAGTGTGGGATGGAACAGAATAGGCTGAGCTCATGATCCAGGACAGTGATACCATCTTGCTTGGTGGTCCCCAGGTAAGCCTTCCTTTTCTTCTATGAAGAAAAGTATCCTGTATTTTTACCTCCAGCAAAGAGGGTTAGCATAAACACCAGGAAAGTTTCCCTGGTTGCCGCCAGGTGACTATTAGGGGGAGTGGGTCAGAAAGGCCTTCCTGAGCAGAGGCTCCATTTACGAACCGACACAGTCCTCTCTTGTTCATATTTGCATTGAACAAGCCATTTTCTGTGCTGACATTTTGCATCTAGCTAAATGCCAGCAAATCCAGAGAGATGTGGCTCTGACCTGTAGTCTGCCCTTTTGGACAAGCATCTGATGCTGTGGTACTTTAATGCTAATTTCTGATAGTCTACTTTTTTTTTTATGAAACTGGATGAAAAACTTCAGAGTTAATATTATCTCTGCTGAGCATTTAATTGAGAAATGTTGTTAAAAAGGCATTTGGCTTAAATGATCTAACTGTATGCGTAGATATTTATTTTCCTGCAGTAAAGTGGCTTTGAATGATTTTTGGTATTATTAGGGAATTAAAGAAGAATTTGCCTTCAAATATTAAATGTAGTATCTTTTTTTAGAGCTCATGGTTCTGCTAGATATGCATGAGAAAGTGTTGCTGAGGGTAGCTTTAAAGAATCTAGGGAGATGGATTCATGCAGGCTCCAGATGGAAAAAATAGCTTTGAACCAAGCCAGCATCTCCCACTTGATACATGTCAGATGTGATGAGATGTGGCTCAGAGAAGTTAAAGGGCTTTCTAGTCTTCACAGCAGTCAGAAGTCCAGCAAGCCCCAGGTCTCATTGCACAGTTGTTATATGGCTACAAGGCAGGGGTAGGTGTGGACACATTGCTCATCATTCTACTGCTCTTCTTCCAGGGATTCTGAGACCACATCTTCTGGATATAGTGAAGAGCCAAGAGGGATGGACAGCCAGACAAGCCAGGTCAGGCTCCTTCGCCCATAATGTCACCAGGGATACAGGGGATTTGAGTTGTTGTACTTGGTTGAATGTGAGGAATGGCTGTTTTGTAGAAGGAACATGTACCTTGTAGAAGTGGAGATTGGAGCATGTGTCTGATAGGTTAGGAGGTCCTGATACCAGCTCTTACCCAAGCAGATTTTAGCTGTAATTTCTCCTGAGACCTGCTTGTGCTGTGTGTACCCCTGGGGCCTCCGAACTACCCCAGTTTCTTGATGCCATTTTATTTTTGCTAGCTCTGGGGGCTTTTGTTTTCTGAAATCATGCAGTATCTGATTAAGGAAGGTGGTCCAGGAGAGTTGGGGACTAACTTGCCCTAAAGCAGATTCCATTTTCTCAGCAACTTTTGTTCTCAAAGAAGAGATAAGTTTTCATTAGAACCAGAAAAGAATTTTTCAAAAGACTGAGTTGCATGTGTTTTGGTTCACGAAACTTAAGAATTACGGTCAGGCCACAGAATCTAGGTTTCAGAAACCCAAGAACAATGTGGAAATTGCTCTTCAAATCTTTTTTCCCTTGTCTTCTTTCTTGGTTATGAAGAATTTCTCCAATGCTTATATTCTCTTGGCTCCATACTTAGAGGTTCTGTAGCTTAGCTCCATACCCCTTCCTTCCTTCGTTCCTTCGTTCCTTCCTTCGTTCCTTTGTTCCTTCCTTCATTCCTTCCTTCCCTCCCTCCCTCCCTCCTTCCTTTCTTTCTTTCTTTTAGACTTTTCGAATTTGAGATAATAGCTCATATACCTCAAGCTGGTCCTAAACTTGCTATGTAGCTGAGGAAGATCTTGAATATCTGATTCTTTTGCCTCTACCTCTGGAATAGGTTGGGATTCTAGGCATGTGCCACCATGCTCAGTCTCTGTGGTGCTGGGATCCAAGCTAGGTCCTCGTGCATGCTAGGCAAGCACTTAACTGAGTTACATTCCCGCCCCCAAATGTTTTTGTTTTTGTTTGCTTGTTTTCTTGTGATGCTGAGGATTGGACTCAGGGCCTTGTGTGTGTTAGACAAGTGCTCTACCAGTAAGCTACATTCCCAGATATTCATTTAGTCTACAAACTCTAAGTGCCTACAAAACATTTGGTATTGTATTATATAATGTGGATCCAGAGGGGTATGTATCTGTGTGTGTGTGTGTGTGTGTGTGTGTGTGTGTATGTGTGTGTCTGTCTGTGTGTGTGTGTGTGTGTGTGTGTGTGTGTGTGTTTGGGAGAGAGTGTTATTAGTGCTAGGGAACCCAGGGCTTTGTGCATGCTAATAAGTAAGTATGCACAGAAGATGGTAAGCTTTTCTTATAGTAAAGAAAATTAGAATTATGCATTAACCCTTGTTTAGAGTTTGTGGAAAATTGACATTTTAAAAGATGGTATCACACAATTAGCACAGACTATTCCCTCTGTTAAAGTTAATCTGTAGTGAAACAGCGAGGCAATAGAAGTGTCAATGGGTACTGATCTGGAGAACCTACTAGACTTCTTTAAGTGAACATAATATAGTTAGGCCAGGACCTAGCACAATGTAGGGGCTCACCAAGTATTTCTTGAATGAATGAATGAATGAATGAATGAGTGAGTGAATGAGAGTGAGTGAATGAGTGAATGAGTGGGTGAATGAAAAATACTATCTACCTCAGGTTACTATGCAAATTTAATTATATATTTATACAGAGTAAGTAATTATGATCCTTATTATTTTATTTATTTATGTGTGTGTGTGTGTGTGTGTGTGTGTGTGTGTGTGTGTGTCTGTGTGTGTGTGTGTGTGTGTGTGTGTGTGTGTGTTACTGGGGTAGAATGAAGGGCATCATATTTGTTAGACAAGTACTCTACCATTGAGCTAAACCCTCCAACACTGGACTCAGAGAATAGTAGGACATTTTTATTACCTTCAAAGAACATCAAGGAATAGATGGCTAGGAAATTAGTATGTATTGCAGAATAGAAGTGTTGCTCTGGTTGAGGTGGTTGCATGGTAGATTGGGAGTTCAGGGAAGGGGCATGGCACTGAGCTCAGTGAGTCTCTTACTCTGCTGGAAAGAGCTGGGAAAGGGGGCCAGGAAACATCTATAGTGACACTTGAGCTGAGATTTCATATATCAGTTTAGGTCCTCATAGAAGCAGATGCCAAGATGGAGCTTGAAACTTATGAAGGATAAATGGAGAAAGCACGAGAAGGCAGGGGGTGTCTGTCTGATCCATATGAAAGGAAAGGGGAAGAATAGGAAAAGCCTCGGCAGAGAAGCACCACGTTGAAAAAGAAAAGTCTCTGCAGGTCAATGGGGAGCCCAGGGCAAAGACTGCCCATCGGAGGGTCTTGAGTCAGGAGGAGTGGCCCAACTCTATCCCCTGAATATGTTCAGTCATCAGATGGAAACTGCTTGGGGAGAATGTGGTTATAGAAACTCTCATCTGGTGACACTTTGCCCTGAGTATTCTCTGTTAAAGAGAGCTCAGGCAGTACCCTCTCATGGCTGCCATATTAAATGAAGGTTCTCTTAGTGGAGAGGTGGAAAAAGACGTTTCCAGCATGGTAGATAGCAGGAATATGGAAAAAGAATGCACAATGGAAAATTAATAATCTCTTCAATGAACCCTGTTAGGAAGACTAGATATCTGCATGCAGGAGTTGGAAACTGGACCCTTGTCTTAAACCATAAGCCAAACCAACTGAAAATAAATGAAACGCTTCAATATAAGACCTGAAACCATAAACCTAGCAGGAGAAAACACCAGGAAACAGCTCTTTAACATTGATCTGAGCAATGATTATGGGGGTATGAGGGGATATGACCCTGAATATAGGCATCAAGAGCAAAAATAGATGTATAGAATTATATCAAACTAGAAAGCTTCTGCCCAGCAAAGGAAATTCTCAACAGAGTGAAGACACAGCCTACGGAATGGGAGAGGCTATTTTCAAACTGTGCAACAGACTGAGACTTCTATGCAACACACACACACACACACACACACACACACACACACACACACACGGAACTGAAATAAGTTAATAAGAAGAACAAAAGCCTGTTTAAAAAAGGTGAAGGAACTTGAGTAGAGATTTCTCAAAAGAAAATGTGAATGGCCAACAGGTCTGAGGAAGATGCTTAACATCACTAATCATCAGGGAAAGGCAAATTAAAACCATAATGAGACGTTATCTTCTATCTGTTAGAATGGCTGTTATTAAAAAGACAAAAGCTAACAAATGCTGGAGAGAATGTGGAGAAAAGGGCACCCTTGCATATTGTTAGTGGGAATGTGGACTAGTAAAGCCATTATGGAAAACATTATGGAGGTTCCTAAAAATTAGAACTATAACAATAACATTATCCAGCAAGCCACTCTGGGTATATATTCAAAGTAAAATGGTATCAATATGTTGAAGAATCTCCTCTCCTGTGTTCATCACAGCAGTATTCCTAGTAGTCAAGACATAGACTCAACCTAAGCGTCAATGGACGTTCAGATGATGAAGAGAATGGGATGTGCTGGCAGGCTTCATTTTCTCCTTTTACTTTATCTGGGTTCATAGCTTATTCAGTTGTATCACACACATTCAGAGTGGGTCGTCCTCCTTTACCTAATCCTCTTTGGAAATGTCCTCATAGACACACCCAGAGATGTGCTTCATTAACCTCCTAGGTGTTGCTTCTTCTTTTTTTTTCCTTTTTTGTTTTTGGTCTTTTTGAGACAGGGTCTCCCTGTAGCCCCAGCTGTCCCAGAACTCACTATGTAGACCAGGCTGGCCTTGAACTCACAGAGATCTGCCTGCCTCTGCCTCCCGAGTGCTGCGACTAAAGGTGTGGGCCACCAAGGCAACAATTGAGATTAATCGTTACCCACCAAAACACACACACACACACACACACACACACACACACACACACACACACACGCATACACGCACACACGAAATATTGTTCAGCCCTAATAGGAAAGAAAGCTTAGCATCTGTGAACAACATGGATGAACCTGGAGAACGTTACACGAAGTGCAACAAGCCACAAAGACAAATATCACATGACCTCATTCGTGAATCTAAAGACATGGACTGTATAAAAGCAGAATGTAGAATGGTGGCTGCCAGGAGCTGGGGACTGGGGTTTGGGGGAGACACTGATTGAAGGACACAAAGGCTCAGCTATGTCAGATTACTGTAGTTTACAAAACTGGACTGTATACTTAAAATCTGCTAAGAGACTAGCTCTTTCTAGATTGTTCTTTCATATGCACAAAAGGTAACACTGTGACATGATGTACATGCCAACTAGCTTGATTGTGGTAATCATTTCATAATGAACACATATAGTAAAACACCGCATTATATACCTCAAATACCTACAACAATTATACCTCAACAATGCTGCACAGGCCAAAAGATAGTGTGATCAGTCAGGGATGACTGCATGTCATTTGGTGGGCCAGA
Source organism: Nannospalax galili (assembly GCF_000622305.1). Classification (NCBI taxonomy): domain Eukaryota; kingdom Metazoa; phylum Chordata; class Mammalia; order Rodentia; family Spalacidae; genus Nannospalax; species Nannospalax galili. Next base: position 644,868 of record NW_008330152.1, on the reverse strand, counting down.
GGGAAGTACAACTTTAGTCTTAAAATAAAGGACTTCAATTGCAAAATAAGTCATCGAAAGTTTCAAAGAAGAATAATATAGTTGGATCTCCTTCACTTGAAGTTTGGAATGTCAACTGCAGCTGGGCTGCAAGCTTCCCGCTTTTAGACCCCAGATGTCTGCCCTCTTCCTCATGGCTAAAGGTAAATGGTTACTGAACACTTTCTATGTGGCAACAAAGAAGAATCCTACATGGAAGCTGTCACATACAGAGCATCTGATATATATATGGCAGGCGCCATGTTTCCCAGTGCTGTAGTAATTCATTTAATGCTGACAGTAGTCCCATAGGAAAGTCCCTGGTCCATCCTCATTCACAACCGTTGAAACCACAGGCACAAAGTTCAGCTTATGCTGGGATACACAGCTGAGATGTGTCAGATTCAGAGCTGAAACAGACAGTTTGTCCTGGGTTTTCACCCTGGATTTTCAAACTCAGACTCACCTGTTCTCTACACTGACTCTCTAGATAGAACTGTAAGTGAGAAATTTCCCCATAAGCATTTCTCACCCACCTGTTCACCTACTGAGGCAGCTACCCAGAAAAGGTGAGGGCATTGCACAGGTGTGTGTTGGAAAGCTGAGAGGGGTTTTATTCTCAGGCTCTGGTTGCCATGCTTGCTGCCTGCCAGTCTGGGGTGATCTGGGGAAGTGCTCTCCTCTGTACACTGAGAGCCTCTAGAGGGGCATGTGGTGGTGCCCTTGAGGGGTATGAGGCTGGGCTACAGACATGTGTTGCTGCTCACCCCAGGGCAATGGAATTCCTGGGAGAGCCTGCCTTGTCCCCATAAAGGTTGGGGTACATGTGAGTAGAGACATCTACACCTGGTTCCCCTCAGGAGAATCATTCGGAAGTAAGGGTGGTGAGAATTGCCCAAGTGGCAGGCAAGGGAGAGAGGGAAGCAGGGCGGTAAGATTGCACCCCCAGGTCTTGGGGTGGCAAAGGTGAAGGAGCTCTGAAGAGACAGTCAGTCCTGCGGCCGGGGGCATACAACCATGGTTGAGAGGAACCTGGACAACTATGGTGACAGCCATGGCTGAATACAGTGGTCAGGAATTCAGGGGTGTGCCATGTTATTATAAAATCTAATAGTGGACCTTCAGAGCAAACCTCTGCTAGTATATTTTTGTGGGGGAGCTGTGCAGTGCTGAGGAATTAAAAAAGTCTCCTGAGCACCCAGAAATATCCCCCCATGACAGAACACCTTTTGGGTTTCTCCTGTGAGCAAGCCAATGATGACACTGTGGAGCCTGATAAAGCATCATGGTACTTTCCCTTCCTCCCACACTCTAGTATGTCAGGGAAGCAAGCAAAGAAGAGCCAGAGCCAGCCAAGGAGAGTTACTGCAGGGATATTAGATGGAGAAGTAAAAGGGCAGATTGCTTTCTTCAAGTCCCCTAAGTGAGGCCTGAAGGAAATCAGACTGGCAACTGAATCTCCTAAAACTGCTAACAGGTACAGGAGCAGAAGAATATGTTTAGGGATGGAGAATGGGGAGCTACAGGTGTGAGGGCAGCTTTTAGAAAAAGTCTCTGTTTCCTACTACCACCCCATCCACTCCCATGCATGCTGTAATAGGCTGATTTTGCACACATCTGTGCATCAGCTACATGGCCTTTTGTCCTTTGGGAAAGGGGATAGTATTGTCTTCTTTGTCCAAATGAGGTCTCTGAAGCTCAGAGAATGTAGGGTATTTATTTACCCCAGATTTTTCATGTCAAATTATTTCCTTTTTTGTTAATTTCACAATTTTAGGATTCTTTATATTTTAAAGTTAAAGAGGTCCAGACTTAACAGTGTCAGGAGACAGTCCTGGAGGGGGCAACCAGGGTTGAAGGGAGCCTGGGAAACTGCAGTGACAGGCCATGGCTGAACAAAATGGCCAGGAATTCAGGGGCTCCATGTTGCTATACAGCCTTACAGTAACTCAGTGGACCATCACAGCAATCCTATGGGGAAGATGCTTGTATGGTCTTGTTGGGGAGCGTTACTAAGGCGTAGGAGACTCTGAGTCAGGCTGGGAGGCTGGGACAATACCCTGTTCTGGGCCCAGACACTTGAAGAGTGTATGCAGGAAGCTTCAGGGATTTCGCTTTCCTGAGTCATTGTCTCCCGTGCTGGCGTGGGCTTTTCATTAATGCTGTTGCATTTGAGTGACCCAGGCACCTGTAAGCAACCTAGCACCCACACTCCTCTAAGAAACCCCTCTAATCAACTCACTGGTTCGCTAAGTTAGACTTGAGTGGATTGCCTTTTCAGCCCATCATCAGTGTCCTATCTGGAGTGGGCATTTGTTTATATCTCCCCAGGAAAAGTTACACAACAGAATACCTGACATGACTTCTCCTTTGGTTTTCACTGTGGCCCATGCCAGGGGACAGTGAGTTGTGGGAAAGGTCTAGTCGTGAGGGTATCATGTGGAATTCATGGCACTCTACCTTCCCTCTTCCCTGCTAGACTCCTCTGGAATCTGTTACATAAGCATGCATACCCACCCACACAGGAACAAAAATGCCAACATATAGACACATGTATGCACAAACAAATATGAATGAAGGACACACATATTTACACGTAGGCACAAAATGCATGCTCACGCATTCACAGACACAGACCCACATGTACATATATATATATGTGGAGACACGTGTGTACACACACACACACACACACACACATGCATGCACACGCTGATTTTTCATAGGAACCTGAGATCAGGTTCATTGCCTCCTGGGCACAGCTCCACTCTGCATCAAAGAAGCCGGAACAGAAGGACTATATTTTTTCCTGAGAGAGTTGAGAGGTTTCTTTGAGGAAATGTTTCAGAAAAATGTTTCCTTCATAAGCTCACAACTTTTTTTCTATTGTTTAGTGAGTCTCACTGTGTAGCCCAGGCTGGCCTCAAATTCATTATCCTTCTGCCTTAGCCTCCCCAGAGCTAGGACTACAGGTATGTGCCATCATACCCATCCAGAACATTCTTGAAGGGAAATTTCCTATTGAAATATTTGTTTTCTTGACAGAAGGTGGAACAGCCCACTTGATATCCCCCCTACCATCTCCTTGGCTCCCCTATCTTACAGTACCCAACAAAGACGGTTGCACGGCTCCAGTCTTTTTTATCTGGAGATACTCACAGGCTCCATCATGAGCCAGCATGGGCAGCTGTCCCACTGTGAGAGGACTGGGCATGCTGTGGCATAATCTGTGCTTTGTTCCCCTTAGGGCTGCTGAGGGCTGGCATGTGCTGTAGCTCCCTTGCAAACGAGCCCTCCTACCCAGATGAACCCAGGCGGAGGGTCTGAAGATGGGTTGTGTTAAAGGACAAGGGCATTTGTGAATGGTTACTGCAGTAGATGATCCAAGACCACATGACCATCAACAGATTGGGAAACAGGGTAGACCAGTTGATATCTCCTGGAGCCAATCAAGGGAAGGCTGGAAATACTTGCCGGACAGAAAAAGCCTCAGCTAAGCATAAGCAGATGACAAGGCCCCTCATAGGCCCCTCTTGGACTCTGTAGCCAAATGCTGGATCCCCCCACCCCAAATTGTGAACATGGTAGGGTTACCAGTCGGAAGAAGGTGATGGACCATTGTTCCATGTGAACTAGTTGAAAGGATGGTCCTCTTCTGGCTTGGAACACGAAACTCTCATGGAGGCCCTAGGCTAGGCTGGCAAGGAATCTCTTCCTGACAGAATACCCACCCATACCATTTGGGAGGACACTTTAGGCTGATTTTAGAGCTTTTGCTCTGTGTCTGTTGTACCAAAGGCAATGTTTGGCACTTCAAAATCTTTATTTTATTGGCTGTCATGTAAAAGAGAAACAGTAGGAGAGAGAAAAAGTGATTTAATTCAAGTAATAGTATAAAACTGAAAATGAAATCAATTCAGGGTTATTAACAAGAATCAATCAGCTCTCCTGTTAACTATTGAAAGGAACAGGAAAACAGACAGAGAAGGGTTTAAAAGGAAAGGAGATGAGGTAGAGAAAGGAAAGAGCACAGGGAAGAGAGAAGAGGAAGGATAAAGAGGGGGGTATGTGAGAGAAGTCGATACAGTTCCTGTTTGGTGCATACTGAAAGCAACATAGGAAGGTTTTATGCCTATAACAATGTATCTCCTCCTTTTGACAAAAGCATGACACTAAGAGAAGAGGTTTTTTCTGACTAAAACCAAATGAAAAACAAGAAAACAACAACAGCAGCAACAACAAAACCCCCTAGTGCAGTCATGTAGATAAATGGTTACTGCTATTTAATTTCAGTTCTGGAGGTGTTCTAGTCTGCCTTCAACTGCTATGACAAAATACTCTGACCACTACCAACTTGGGGAGGAAAGGGTTTATTTGGCTCACATCTCCTGAGTCACAGTTCATCAGGGAGCCCAAGGTAGGAACTCAGGGCAGGAACCTGGAGGCAGGAGCTGGTGCACAGGTTATGGAGGAACACTGCTTACTGGCTTGCTGCCCTGGCCCCTGCTCAGCCTGCTTTCTTATGCAATACAGAGCAACCTGCCCAGGGGTGGCACCACCCACAGTGGGCTGGGCCCTCCCACATCACTCAACAATCAAGAAGATGCCCCACAGACATGGCCACAGGCCAGTCCAATGGAGGCAATTTCCCAATTGAAGCTTCTTCTACCCAGGTTTGTCAAGTTTACAACCAAAGTTATCCAGGACAGGAGGCAACAGGGATAGGTGGGGATTGTGACTAGTTGGTGCATATGAGTCCTACTGAAAGGGTACATTGCCACCAGCCTGTGGTTGCTTTCTGGGACTACAGAAACTGTATTACTAGACTTGATTTTTAAAGAGATGCTAAAAGTAGTCATGTATGGTACTGTAAACATAGCCAAATATACATGGCTGGAGAGGTCATAGATCTTAGAGAAAACCCCAAGACTGTCACATTCCATAGTAATTTGTCTGTAAATATCCCAGTCACCACTCATCAAAGAAACTTCTTTTGCACCAGACAGAGCCTATTACACAGTACCACAACTGGTCACACACACACATTTTCTGTGAATTGCCCAAGCCTAAGTGGCACATCTGCAATGCAGCCTCTACACCTAAGGCTCATGGAACATAGAACAAGGGGTAAAGAATACCTCAGAACATAGAACAAGGAGTACCGAATACCTCAGTTCTCATCAGTGAAGCTCCCTCATGTGACAGAGGCCCAGGAACACAAAAGGTCACAAATGGTCAAAGTGTAGAGATTAAGAGTCTGTGTCTGCAGAATGCTGGCCTTTGGACAGGACTTCTATATTAAACTTCATCCACTCTGAGCTCAGGGACCATTGCAGAAGAGGGGGCAGAAAGATTGTAAGAGCCAGGGAGGAGGTGCATGACCATATGGAAAGAGAGTCCTACAAGCTCCTGAGACCCTGCTCATATGAATCTACAGCAATGGTGTCAGCATGCACAAGACCCATGCAAACTCAGACAAAAACCCAGCATAGAACTGGGGAAATGGACAGCAGACCCCAATCTGAGCTGAAGAAATATTGGCAACTGATTACTACTGGGTGAGGAAGAGCTGATCTCCTTAAAGCGGGGGACTCTAGATAAACTGACTAGACCTCAGTAGATGGACTTTCACTGAAGAATGTCTGGGGACACTAACTTGACACAATGGGCCTTAACGCAAATGACAGAATGTATGAATTCCAGTGGGGGGGTGTATAAAGATGATTAAGATTGAGATGTTCTTTTTAAAAAAATTACTTAGTTTTTTTTGGTCTTTTTGAGATAGGGTCTCCCTGTAGCCCCAGCTGTCCTGGAACTCACTATGTAGACCAGGCTGGCCTTGAACTCACAGAGATCTGCCTGCCTCTGCCTCCCGCGTGCTGGGATTAAAGGTGTGAACCACCACTCCCAGCTAAAAGAATTACTTAATTTTTATGAAATACACCAAAATTCAATAAGTTTTTTAAAAAATTCAGTTTTATGCAAAGCTTCCAACTTTCAAAATATTGGATGAGTTTTAAAATTTTATTATTATTGTTTATTATTATTTCTACGTGTGGGTAAGTGTGGGTGCACATGTGGAAGTCAGAAGCCAACTTTCAAATAGCACTGCAGCAGTTTTTAAATGCCTCCCACATCCTTTGGCACTCTTCCTTAAAGGGGTGGCATCTCTGCCTGCTCTCTTGGAATGTAATGAGCTTGGGACTATTTTGGTCAACTGATTATGGAGAAAGTGACAGCGTGACTTCTAAGTGGGTTCCTCAAGGACCAGGCAGCTTCTGTCTGATTCTCTTGGGACTTTTTGCATGCTTATTTTTTGGTGGGGGGGGGCGGTCTGTCCTGATGCTTCACAGCACTCAGTCTCAGAACTCAATTGCTATGCTGAGAAGCCCAAGCCTCAGGAAAGAACCCATGGAGGTGCTCCAGGGAGAGCCTCTGCCAACTTTCCAGGCCATTAGTGAGTGGCAATGGTCAGCACTGTGCAGATGCCATCTTGGACAGCCTGTCCATCTGAGTGTGTAGTAGATTCCAGCTCCTGCCAGCATCTGACTTGAATGACTTGAAACATCCCACGTACGCAACCAAGTCCAGTCAATTCACAGACCCCAGGACATGATAATACTTATTTTCAGTGTCAGGGTGGTTTGCTACACAGTGGGAGTACCTGGACCAAGCATCTGTATTACTTGGTACTAATGTGAAGGGCCCAGAGTCCTCCCTAGAGCTTGCCAATACTGTAGGCTCACATTTACCTAGTCTGCTGGTACTGGATCCCTCAGTGCCTGCCTCACTCTCCTACATCTGGAGGAAGAAGATGGTTGTGGGAGACACGAACATTTGTGAGCCTGGAAGGATGTGGAGGTAACCCGGGGAGCACTAGCTCAAGGCAGCCTCCATGTGAGTCAATTAAAATGGGAAAGTTAACCTTTAAGAAAAGAGGCTCCCTTTACCTTTGCATCTTGGAGATTTGGGCTGCAGATGGTTTGTGAAATCCCTTCTTCCAGCGAGCCCTAATCACCTTGCTGCCTGGTGTTTGGACACAAGACACTCAAACTTATGCACACATGAAGAGTGCATCCAGGGACATGGAGGGCCCCGAGCTGTGCTTCTTATCCAAGCTGGAAAGTGACAGGGAAAAGAGAGGGGAAAAAGTCAGAAGGGGAAAAAGGAGGGAAGACAGAGAAGGAAGGAGGGAGAGAGTGAGGGGGAGGAAGCGGAGGAGGAAGAAGGGATGGGGAGAAGAAAGGGAGGTAAAGGAGTGAGGAAAGGAAGGAGGGAAGAAAACAGGGGCAGGAAAGAGATCAGGAACAAAGAGTGGGGGAGAGTTAAGAGAGAATGAGGAGGGAGGAAGAGACGGACGGAAGAGGATGGAAGAAAAACGGTGAAAAGGAAAGGAAGAGGGAAGAGCAGGAAGGAGGCAGGCAGGAAGGAAAGAAGGAAAGTGGGAGAGGAAGAGGGAAAGTGGGAGGAACAGAGGGAAGGCATGATGAAGGAGAGAGGTGGGAAAGAGAGAAGAAGTGGGGGAAGGAAGGGAAGTCAGACGTCAGCATGCCCTCCCAATGTTTTCCTTTCTGCTTTTCTGCTGTATTACCTTCATCAGAAGCAGATGGACTGAAGCATGTCAAAGCCTACCTAGGCAGGAAGCATTGCTTTAATTTACCCAGGTCACGGCAAATACATTGGCATTCAGCCTGTGAAGTTGTTTGAACTTACAAGGAGTAACCCAGCAACAGCAATTACCCCACGTGTCCGTCGTGCTCTGATGATACAAACGCGAGCAGAATGGAGTCTCATCATTTCACAAGGTGACAAAAAATTGGATTCTGCTGTTTCACCTCCACCTGTGAAGGAGCAGGGAGGCGCTGAGAGGCCAGCTGAATACACAGAGTCCTCGGGCTAGGCTCCACTGAGGGAGGCCCTTTGCCCTGCCCTCCACCTTGGGCCTGCTGCCTCAAGTGGGCTTTTGTCTGCTGAGAGCATGCCCCCAGAATTTCTTATCAGATTGACTGTGACAAGGGCTGAAGACTGGCTGGCAAGAATGCATCAAGTCAGACCCTGCTGTTCAGAAATTGGGATTTATTTTTTTGTCACAGAGAACCAGAGCTGATGTTAACATAGGCACTATCCTTGAAGAAAACCATTCATAGTCATCTAGCAATGCTATATAACATTTACTGAGTTCCAACTCTCAGCATAGTACTGTCTGGAGTAGCCTATGTAGATGTCTCATTTAATCTTCAAAAAACCCCATGAGGGTAGTCTTATTATTTTTTTCTACTTTAGAGATGATGATTTTGAGACACAGAGAGGTCAAGACCTGCCCAAGGTCACACAGCTAGTGAAAGGCAGAACCTGGATTCAAATTCCCAGCAAGCTGACGTCAGAGCCTCATCCTCAATCCTTTTTGGCAAGACAACTCCCAGGTCAGTAAAGATTTCAAATTGCCTCTAGGTATTTGAAAATCATTTTAACACTACCCACTTCTACACTTAAAGAAAGATAAGTGACCTGTCAACAACTTTCACCCATTCATTAAGTCAGGGTTGCTTCTGGGCTGTCCTGTCAGTCTTTTCATGCATGTGAGGTGAAGAAAAGTTCATTTCCTTCAAAAAGACCCTGGATTCAGGGTCTGCCTTTCCCATTATGAGTGGAAATCACTGAGGTTTTTCTGGAAGGTCTGGGCTACTAAGACTAATCACAGCTGTGTTTGAGAGGATCTCCCAGGACGGGATATTTCACCACGCAGTGTAGATTAGCAATCAGGGCCCAGCCTGGGTCATCAGTTGCTGACCCCCAGGGTGGCTCAGTGACAGACCGACAGAGAGTTCTCAAGTCCCACTTCCATTGATGGGCACAGTCAGGGGCCTCTGGGAGTTTAGCTGGAACCCAGCAGCCTGAGTGATTCTTTGAGCTGAAGTTAGCTAGTGGATTCATCTCATGCTGGGTCACCACCAGCAAGGAGCTGATAGAGAATGTGGGAGAGTGAGGGAAAGAGTGGAGAAATCTGGGAGTTCTGTACCTGACACGTGCAAGAGCTGTTCTTGGGTTACAAAATGTCTCTGGGCCTGAGTCTAGGGCCAGGTGTACCAGCAGAAAGATTGCTCCCTCACTGTTGCTGGGAACAGAGGGCTGGGCCTTCCTTGCAGGCAGCTGGCCTGCCAGCTGATGCTAAAACATCTGGGCTCTACCACCCTGGCGGGACAGACAGAGGCTACTTAGACCTTTTAAACAAACCTCCCTACTCCCCAGCTGTGGGAAAAGGTGGAAGAGTGCATTGTTCTCTAAAATCCAAACAAAATGGAATACTCCCTTCCCCCAAGCAACATTTTAAAAGTCCCAAAACTTCTCAAAAAGGGGGAAGGAAAAGAGTGCCTATATGCTGTAGGTGGCCCTCTATGCCATTTTACTATGACAGAGAAGAGGAAAGTTCCATATTCCCAGAGCCATGTGATATTTAGTTAGTTTGTGGTCCAGTGTTGCCAGATATTTTTTAGATGAAAAGATCACATTTTCATATGGAATCTTGTGATTTTAGTACATTGGTTCAATTAGAAAATCTTTCAGAAGCCACACAGAGCACTAAAAAACTGGCCATGGTGGCATATGTCTGTATCCCAGTGCTGAGGACTTAGAGACTAGGTAGATCCCTGGAATGCTGTACAGTTACCTAGCCAAACTGATGAGCTCCACGTTTAGAGAGAGGCCTTGTCTTGAAATTAAGATCTAAAGCTTAGCAAGTAAAGCTGAACCTGACTTTGACCTCTGGCCTTCACATGTATGTACACCCACATGCACATGTGAACACACATGGACACGTGCAGTCATATGCCTCCTCAAAGCCATTTGATTTAAAGGAAAGAGAACAACCAAGAATCTCATTTGGTTCACAGGCCTCTGCTTTGCAGGTTTTGGAGAATCCTGGCCACTCGCAGAGAGGGGGAAACTGAGGTAGGAGGAGATGAGATTGTTAAATTGTGGAGCAGCAGCATATGGCAGATATTATTAGGGCCCCAAGCCCTCCCATACCTTCTGGATTTTGTTGGCTCTCTTGCCTACACCCAGCAATGAATGTTTGTAACTGTGTGCTTAGGAGGTGCTTAAAAATCCCAGAAAGCCCTATTTGCCTATGTAAGCTCGAAGCATGAGGAAGGAGCTGCTCAATGTGACCAGTGACGGTACAGGGCTGGTGTCAAAATGACCCTGCTCTTTAGTCCTGCTCCCCAGGCAGGATATTTCTATGGTAGGCTCTGTACCCTCACATAAGTCACCTGTGGGACTGCCCTCTCCTCTCGGTCTCCTACCCTGCATTTCCCAAATAAAGGGACCACACTCAAATCCTGCAGCAGGTTGGGGTCTGCCTCAGTGAGAACCAGAAAAAGCCCAGCTCTGCATGACTGGATGTCTGGAGAAGAAAGCCTTATCTCTGGGAGGACTTGCCAGTATAGACCTTGCAATTATGGGAGTGGAATATTTCTTTCTATTAGAGTCAGATACCCCAGGATCAGTGCAAGAACTCTGCATTATTGAGGGTGACTGACAGTTTCCAAAGAGACACAGGGAAGAAGACGGTAGAGACTACCTGGGTCCACAGCCTGGGGAAAGGCTACCAGGAAACAGGGCATGCTGATTCAAGCATATTCAATAAAAGAGAACATGCCGGGACTATGTCTATGAGCATCCTGCAAACGCAAAATAATGAGCATGCCATTTCGATTAATAATACTTTTATTAAAAGTAAAGTTCAGTTCAGTGACGTGAAAAAGCCAGGAAAGTGATCTTCCCATTTCCGTTTCCCCTTCCTCTCCCCTCCTTTCTTTTTTGCCCATCTTTCTGTGTCCCCTAGGACTGAGTGGCACTACCCACTCTGTCACCAGTACCAGCTAGATGACACCAGTGCTGAGGCAACTTTTGAGCTTGTTCTTGGTCAGTGAGAATTGTGTGATGGATGCCTGTGTGTGTGTGTGTGTGTGTGTGTGTGTGTGTGTGTGTGTGTGTGTGTGTGTGTTTTGCGCCCCAAATTTCTGAAAGAGTGAGAAAGACTCTATTGGGGAGTTACTCA